>NW_028230445.1:12333167-12633167 GCF_043228905.1 Azolla caroliniana | reverse complement strand
TAGAACTTTTTGCGTAGTTCCATGTAGCCATTTTCCGAGCTCTCCCAGATAGCATACCGTTTTAGTTCTCCTGTGATGAAGCCCTTTTAGTGTGCTATGGGGTGCGACGATTTCCACGAGAGGTACATGTAGGCATTGAGAGGTTTTTGGTGGCATGCGGTGTCGAGGATGCCAAATTCTTTAAAGTATGGGCCTTTGAAGAAGACGGCGTCCAGGATGGTGATCTCTTTAGGGGAGGTTGTTGATTCAATACGGATTTGTTGTTGTAGAGGCACGCCGTATTGGTGTAAGAAGGTGTGAAGTGTATCGGGGGAACCTTCCCAAACTCCTATGGTATCATCGATGTAGCATTTGTAGTAGAGTAGTTGCGATGTTTGGAAAGCTAGGTTGTTGTCCTCTAGCTGCGAAAGAAACAAGCAAGCGTAAACAACGGCAAAATTACTACCCATTGCGGTGCCTTTAATTTGTAACCAAAAATCATTATTAAAGGAGAGAAAATTGTTTCTAAGTATAAGTTCGGCGACACTCATAATGATTTTGGTTTTATGTGGTGGGAAATGATGTGAAATAGATTTTTTAAAAACCAATAGACCTTCTATGGTAGGTATACTGGGATATAGTGACACTATGTCAAAAGAAAACAATGTGCAAGTTTTGGGGAAGGTGTGGTGTGCTAGGTCCTTAACAAGTGTTAAGGAGTCTTTGAGGTGTTTTTTTTTAGACAATAAGACAGGATGTAGTAGATGGTGTGGCCATTTAGAGGCTCTTTCGAAAACATAATTGTTGTAGGCACAAATAGGGCGTCCTACAACAATGGGCTTGTGGATTTTGGGGATGATGTAGAAACGACATTTCCTAAAACCATGTTTGGGTTTCTGAAGGAGGAATCTATTTTCCTCCTTGGAG
Organism: Azolla caroliniana; assembly: GCF_043228905.1. NCBI lineage: Eukaryota > Viridiplantae > Streptophyta > Polypodiopsida > Salviniales > Salviniaceae > Azolla > Azolla caroliniana. The sequence goes on along the minus strand of NW_028230445.1, from coordinate 12,632,261 downwards.
AGGTGGGGGGTGTCATGATATGGCAAGACTCAAACCCATGACCTTAGGTTATATGGGTCGAGCTCTTGACCATTAGACCATCTATTGTAATACGTAGGATATTATTTTCATTTACATTTTATTATAGGAAATTAGTGTATATTCCAGATTTCTCTGGAACATTCTAGAAGCTTCAGGATTACTCCTGAAAACACTATAAAAGAGGGCACTAGGCATTATGTTGAACCAAATTGGTTCAACGCCAGTCTTAAGCCTTTGAGCCACCGTTGTATATTCTCTTCATATAATAAATATCTTTCTTATCATCACTCTCTCTCTCTCTCTCTCTCTCTCTCTCTCTTTCTGTCTGTCTCGCTCACTTCTTCCTTCTCTCGAAGAAGTTCTACACCTCTCATAGTACTAATCCTTCGTTTAGTACTAATTCCTTCTCTGTCTCAGTACTGTTTATGACAGTTTGAACCAATTTCCCCTACCTTCTGTCTCTCTCATTTCCTACTAATCTTTTATTCCTCTTTTCTTTCATCCCATGGCCACTGTTAGCACTGAAGAATATCAATCTGTTTTCTCGGAATTTCAATGCTTGAAGGAGAAGTTCCATGCTTTGGAACAAGAAAACCAACGGTTGCTGGGGGATCTTCAACAAATCTCCTTAGAAAAGCAGCAAACGCAACAACAGCATGGGGAACTTGCGTTACGCGTGCAACAACTCGAAGCCACCATCGTAGCGATGCAACAACACGGGTCCGGAACACAAGGGATTCATAAAGAACCTAAGATTGGCCTTCCCACGAAGTTCGATGGAACGCGATCGCAGTTTAGAGGGTTCCTTAACCAGGTACGATTAGTTATTCAAATGCATCCTTCCTGATATCCCACCGATCCATCACGAGTGGGTTTAGTAGGCACTTTGTTTAGTGGCTCAGCGTTGTCATGGTTCGCTCCACTATTAGAAAAGGAATCTCCGTTACTCAACAATTTTGAAGAGTTTCTAGGTGAGTTTAAAGCATATTTTGGAGATACTGACAGCATCAGGACCGCAATCAACAAAATCCGGCGATTACGCGAAGGTGACTGTCCAGCCTCCGCATACGCTGCAGATTTTCGCCTACTCGCCGCCGATATCCCTTGGGATGATCAAGCGTTGATGGAGCAATTCTGTTATGGTTTACGCAACGACGTCAAGGATTTACTCTTGACCTTCCCCGAAGAGCCAAAGTCCTTAACAGAGGCAATTAGTCGCGCGGTGAGATGTGACAACCGCCTCTTTGAGCGACGTTCGGAACGACAGCTACAGATGCCGAGGGCAAGATCAGAGCCCACCTACGCCTCAGTGGCAGCAAGACCTTTTCCGAGGGAGTCATATAATGCGCCTCCAGCGAATACTCCGACTCCGATGGAGATTGACACTACACGTCGTCGAGGGCCATTATCCGAAGAAGAAAAGCAGCGACGCCGTACAAATCGACTATGTCTTTATTGCAGTGGACCAGGACATATCGCAATAAATTGCCCCCTTAGGCCAAGAAGACAGGTAAACCAAATAGTCGCTAGTTCTAATTGTACTAAATCCGAGCCTATTTCAGTAGGGATATCTGATAGTCCTAATAGTACTAATATCCCAGATCTAGCAAACAAATTTGATGTCCTTAGTTAGTTAGAAGAAGAGTTAAGCGACTAAGTCCAGCCAAAATAGGAGCCGTTTGGTTGGACAGCCCTAGATCTGTGCAACCCATTAGTGGTTCCATTCCCTCTAAGCAAGTTAGTGATGTGTTCGTAGCCCAAGTAATAGTTAGTACTAAAAGTACCCCTCCAGTACATGTCCTAGCACTCCTAGATTCCGGAGCTAACTCTTGCTTTATGGATAAGAAATTTGCTCAAGCTCATAAGATATCCCTAAGAAAACTCCAGTGTCCAGCTTCTGTAGTAGTCATTGATGGACGTCCCATTGCTTCCGGAAATATCCTAGAAGAGTCAGAGCCCATTAATACTGTCCTAGATAACTTAGCATGTGTAGTATCATTTAATATTATTAGTATCCCAGAACATCCTATAGTTTTAGGACTACCGTGGTTCGAGTTACATAACCCTGACATAGATTGGAGAACAAGAGAAATCCAGTGTCGACAAACCCAAGGGTCAACTCAGAAGATGGCAACCATTTCGCTACGTCAGTTGCGTAAAGAAGGGCACAAGGAGGAAATGTTCCTCTTTGCAATATCAGTAAACCCCTCCAACACCACTAAAGAAGAATCCACCGTTCAACTTCCCGAGAAGAGTCAGAGCCCATTAATACTGTCCTAGATAACTTAGCATGTGTAGTATCATTTAATATTATTAGTATCCCAGAACATCCTATAGTTTTAGGACTACCGTGGTTCGAGTTACATAACCCTGACATAGATTGGAGAACAAGAGAAATCCAGTGTCGACAAACCCAAGGGTCAACTCAGAAGATGGCAACCATTTCGCTACGTCAGTTGCGTAAAGAAGGGCACAAGGAGGAAATGTTCCTCTTTGCAATATCAGTAAACCCCTCCAACACCACTAAAGAAGAATCCACCGTTCAACTTCCCGAGAAGTATCGTCATTACACCGATGTGTTCGATAAAGTACAAGCCAACACACTTCCTCATCATCGACCGTACGATTGCCCCATCGATTTACAACCGGGAAAAGAGCTGCCATGGGGACCGATCTACAATTTGTCACCAACCGAGCTGGAAGTCCTTCGGGCCTATATAGAGGAGAATTTGGGCAATGGTTTCATTCGGCATTCGAAATCTCCAGCCGGTGCGCCCATTTTCTTCGTCAAGAAAAAAGATGGATCGCTTCGTCTCGTTGTAGATTACCGTGGCTTGAATAAGGTTACAATCAGGAATAGGTATGCTCTTCGGATCAATGGTGCCAGGTTCTTCATGAAGATCGACTTACGGGGAGCATATAACCTCGTACGGATCCGACCAGGAGACGAATGGAAGACCGCGTTTCGCACCAGATATGGGCACTTCGAGTATACTGTCATGCCGTTCGGCCTCACTAACGCGCCGGCAGTCTTCCAGCACATGGCTAATGATATATTCCGAGATCTATTGGATGATTGTTTGATCATCTATTTGGATGATCTACTGGTTTATTCAAAGACCCAAGAAGATCATGATTCTCATGTACTATTAGTACTAAAACGACTTCGAGAACATGGTCTGTATGCAAAGCTAGAAAAATGTAGTTTCGGGTGCAACCAAGTGGAATTTCTCGGTTACATCATTTCGTCAGAAGGCATTTCCATGGACCCAGCTAAGGTCAAAATGGTGGTAGAATGGCAGACTCCGTATTCGGTACGGGATGTGCAATGCTTCTTAGGCTTTGCCAATTTTTACCGGAAGTTCATATAAGATTACTCAAAGATCGTTCTACCTCTCACACAACTTACCAGGAAGGGACAACCGTTCATCTGGTCTGAAGAAACGGACATGGCTTTCGAGAGTCTTAAAAAAGCATTTACATTGGCTCCAATTCTAGCTCATGTCGATCCGGCGAAACCATTCATTATCGAAGCTGACGCATCGGATTTTGCATTGGGGAGCATTCTGTCACAACAGGGGAATGATGAAAAGCTACATCCTGTGGCTTTTCACTCACGCAAGTTTGATGCCGCCGAAATCAACTACGAAATTCATGATAAGGAGCTATTGGCAATAGTGGATTCTTTTATGTAATGGAGGCATTTTCTGGAGGGATCCTCTCATCCAGTCACCGTATTTAGTGACCACAAGAATCTTGCCTACTTTCAGGATGCTCGTGTGTTGAATCGACGTCAAACTCGGTGGGCCCACTTCCTCACGCGTTTCGACTTCAAAATTACATATCGTCCGGGGAGGCACCAAGGGAAGGCAGATGCATTATCACGGCGTTCGTATCTAGCACCCCGTCCCGGCGAGCCAGCTTTCGATAACCAAAAACAAGTCATCTTGGGACCGGCACGACTACAAGCAACACAAATCTTTGACATGCCTATGGATTCCCGCGTTATCGATACCATACGTGAAGACTTGAAGACAGATGCGTTCGCCCAAGCTATACTAGCACAAATTGATCCCTCTCAAGCGTCGTGTTCACAGTCGCAACCACCAAGTACGGACTATCGGCAATTCAAATACCATGATGGATTACTCTTCTTTAAAGAACTTTTGTATGTTCCTAATAGTTCTTGCCGCCTTCGAGTAGTACAAAATTGTCATGACACATATACAACTGGGCATTTTGGTAGTACTAAAACATTACATTTAGTACAACGATCCTTCTGGTGGCCCTGTATGCGACAATTTGTCGAGGATTTTGTTCGGACTTGTGATACATGTTGCAGAGCGAAAATGCCAAGGCATCATCCATATGGTTTATTAGAACCATTACCAATTCCAAGCAAGCCGTGGCAATCCATTGCTCTAGACTTCATCACAGATCTTCCAGTCTCTAAGGGGTTCAATGCGATTCTAACGGTGGTCGATCGATATACGAAGATGGCTCATTTCTTGCCATGTACTAAGGAGATCTCCAGTGAAAACACTGCCGAAATTGTCATGCGTGAAGTATGTCGGCATCATGGACTCCCCGATAGTATCATCAGCGACCATGGACCCCAGTTCGTGTCAAAATTCTGGAAGCACCTTTTTAACATGCTCAAGGTCACTTGTAACCTCTCTTCCGGCTACCACCCACAAACTGACGGCCAAGCTGAACGAACAAATCAAACGTTGGAGCAGTATTTGCGGTGCTTTCTCAGCTATCATCAGGACGACTGGGCAGATATTCTCCACTTCGCCGAATTTGCCTATAACAACTCTATCCACGCATCCACTAAAGTTATGCCATTTTATGCTTATACGGGATGTCACCCCCGGTGGCGTGTACTTGAAACCCCAGAGGTGTCCACAAATCCGTGCGCGGAGGATCGTTTGGAGTGGTTACGCAAGATACAAGCGGATTTATCTACTCATCTCCAACAAGCTCAACAAACACACAAGGTCTACGCGGATCGTCATCGACTTCCATCTAGTTTTAATATTGGAGATCGGGTGTGGCTGCTAAGACGACACATCAAGACTACTCGCCCATGTGAGAAGTTCGATTATCGGCGATTAGGTCCTTTCCGTATTATTGGAAAGATTAATGATGTCGCTTTTCATCTCGATCTACCTCCGGTGATTCATAGTTCTCTCTTCGAACCCTACCACGAGAACACCATCCCAGAACGTCTTATCCAACCTCCACCCCCGATCGAGCTTGAAGATGGGCCGGAGTACGAGGTTGCCGCCATCCTTGATTCCAAGATTGTTCGCAACAAGCTCTACTATCTAGTTGATTGGCTAGGCTATAGTCCCAGCGAACGTACTTGGGAACCGATCGAGAATGTAACCAATGCTCGTGCTCTTCTTGAAGACTTCCATCGTCAATATCCACACAAACCGGGTCCTCAATCAAAGACGACTCGTGACACTCATCGTTTTAAAGCGGGGATAGTGTCATGATATGGCAAGACTCGAACCCATGACCTTAGGTTATATGGGTCGAGCTCTTGACCATTAGACCATCTATTGTAATACGTAGGATATTATTTTCATTTACATTTTATTACAGGAAATTAGTGTATATTCCAGATTTCTCTGGAACATTCTAGAAGCTTCAGGATTACTCCTGAAAACACTATAAAAGAGGGCACTAGGCATTATGTTGAACCAAATTGGTTCAACGCCAGTCTTAAGCCTTTGAGCCACCGTTGTATATTCTCTTCATATAATAAATATCTTTCTTATCATCACTCTCTCTCTCTCTCTCTCTCTCTCTCTCTCTCTCTTTCTGTCTGTCTCGCTCACTTCTTCCTTCTCTCGAAGAAGTTCTACACCTCTCATAGTACTAATCCTTCGTTTAGTACTAATTCCTTCTCTGTCTCAGTACTGTTCATGACAGGGGGAAGCTTTCAGACATAGGTGTTCAAGTCGACTGTGGAGAGTTTCTAGGGGGACGTCTTTGACGGGGGTGTAAGTGTTTTTGTCGTTGAGTTGTCTAAGGCATTTGTTAAGGTACCAATCCTTAGAGAGAATGCACATGCCTACATTTTTATCCGCGGGTTTAATAACTATGTCTTGATTGTTTTTGAGATTATGTAGTGCAATCTAAAGTTCCTATGAGGGTGAGGTTGGATGGTGGGTGGGGAGGGGAGGGCAGGGGTGATAGATGTGATGGTTTGTGTGATTTCTGGCACGGTTGGGGGATTCCAGCTAGGTTTCGGTATTCTAAATGGAGAGATAATGTTAGAAGAGTTTCTAAAGAAATATTTGAGGCGGTAAGTTCTATCCAAGGATACAACGACATCTATCAATTGTTGTTTTCTAATAGGTTGGGGTGGGGGAATAAAGTCTACACCTAAGCTTAGAAGTTTGAGTTGGGGTGCAGGAAGGTGGAAAGAGGAAAGGTTGTGCAATGAGTGATTAGTGATCCTATTCTCGAGCTGGGAGGGTGTTTGCCTTCCCACTAAAATGTGGAGGTAAGTTAACGGTTGAAGAAGCGGGAGCCAAAGTAATTTTCTAAGTCTACCCCTATGTATTTTCTTGGTAGAGGATTTAGTTTCGGTCCGGTGGTGCGTGTGTTGGGTGCGCCTTGCGGGACTGGGAGCTGGGGATGAGGAGTAGGTCATTTGAATGGGGGCCGGGGGTAAGGTGTGGGTAAAAAGCAAGGATCTGAGGCAATTTGCGCGAGCATCAACGAAAAACTGAGGATTATTCTACCACGATCTCGTTTTTAAGATTTAATAATCTCAAGGGTTATTCTTGATGCCACATTAACTCATGATATCTGATATATATCTAGTTGTACACGGGCGTCTCAGGTAAAAAGCAAGGAACCGAGGCAACTTGATTACAATGGAATTCATTTAGAAAATGAATTAGTTAATGTACCATTCTAGTCCTTTGTTACAAATAAAGAAACATGGTGCAATACTCATCAACAGTTAACTATTATTCTGCAATCTATGCGTATTGTTTGAAATTATTTCAAGTTATCCAAACTATAATTTGTGGTGTACTAATTTATCATAACAATGTTGAGGAATAACCACAACTAAACATACTCCGTCTTGTTGTCCCGAACAACATAATTTTTTGAGAAATTCCATCTGAAACCTCTACCATTAATTGAATAATGGGATTAAGTTGAGAAATTGATGTTAGGATAAAAATATTAAAGTAAAGTTCGTCATCAATCCTTCAAACATAATCTTCAGTTTTTGAGTTACAAACAGTTAACACATGATATGCGTCGGAAATTTAATATATGATATTGTCGTTTCCATTGTCGGGAGTTGAACCCGAATCTCTCGGGTGAGAGCCAAGTATCCTAAACAACTAGACTACAATGGATTATTGTACTTTTTATTATGGCAATCATTAATTAGTAATAAATAATATTTGTATATTGCGCAAACAAGGATATGAACCAAGTTCACTACAATGGAATTCATTTAGTAAATGATTTAGTTAATGTAATATTCTAGTGGTTTATTTCAAATAAAGAAACATGGTGCAATGCTCATCGAGAGTTTACCATTATTCGGCAATCTATTCGTATTGTTTGAAATTGTATCAAGTTATCCAAACTATAATTGTTGGTGTACTCATTTGTCGGAACAATGTTGAGGAATAACCACAACTAAATATATTGTTTCTTCTCTTCCCGAACAACATAACGTTTTGTCAAATTTCATTTGAAACCTCTCCTATTAATTGAATAATGGGATTAAGTTTAGAAATAGATGTGAGGAGAAAAAAATCAAAGCAAAGTCCTTTATCATTCCTTCAAACATAATATTGATTATTTTGTTAATTGTACATTATTGTAACTACTTTACGTCTTGACTTTTTGAGTTATTAAATAGTTAACACATGACATGCGTCGCAAAAGTTTAGATATGATATTGTTCTTTCAATTCCCGGAAGTTGAACTCGGGTCTCTCCGGTGAGAGCCGAGTATTCTAACCAACTAGACTTCAATGGATCACATCTTGTACACTTTTTAATATTGCCATCATTGATAATAAATAATATTTATATATTACGCAAGCATCAACAAGAAATAGAGGATTATTCTAACACACTCTCGTTTTTAAGATTTAATAATTTCACGGCTTTTTATCGATGGCACATTAACTCATGATATATAATGTATCGAGTTTCTCCTATGCCTATACTTGTACCCACGCGTTACGAGTAAGAATCAACGATTCGAGGCAACTTGATTACAATGGACTTCATTTAGTAAATAAAACTTGATCCCGGGTCTCTCGGGTGAGAGCCGAGTATCCTAACCAACTAGACTACAATGGATCACATTTTGTGTGCTTTTTAATCTTGCAATCATTGATTTAATAAGATTTAATAGTTTCAAGGGTTTTTATAGATTCCGCATTAAGTCATGATATCTAACATATCTAATTGTACTCGGGCGTCTTGGGTAAAAAGCAAGGATCCGAGGCAATTTCATTACAATGGAATTCATTTAATAAATGAATTAGTTAATGTACCATTCTAGTCCTTTGTTACTGTTAGGATTTCGGTCCCTCCGGATGGGATGTCCGGAGATGAATGACGGCAAACCCGGTTGCGGTTACGGAGCCGGATGACGAAGACCCTGGCTACGGAGCCGGATGATGAAGACCCCGGCTACGGAGCCGGATGATGAATACCCCGGCTACGGAGCCGGATGCTGAAGACCCCGGTTACGGAGCCGGATGACGAATGTACCCGGAGAGAGATCTGGATGCGGGGACATATTTGTGAATATGTTTTGCCAAGAGCCCTTGAGGCTATATTTGTAAATAGCCCGAAAGTCATATGTGTATAAATATGACTTAGGGCAAACAGTTTAAATGTTGTTGCTCATTTTTATGCGAAGTGAGAGCAGCCGAGAGAGAGAGAGAGAGAGACGAAGAGGTCGTTGCCTCTGTGTATTACCGCCGCCTGTGGCGAAGACAGTGAGCTCAAGGTTGTTGCCTTGTAGCTTCACCAGTGTACATCCCTGTTCATAGTGATAGTTGGAGTTTGAGGACTCCCGTGGTTTTTCCCATTTAGGGTTTTCCACGTAAAATATCCAGTGTACCTTTCTCTCTATTGTCCCCGTGCACTTTGTATTTCCCGTTTTCTGAGAGTTGATCCTATTCCTCGGTTGTGGCCGAGCACTGTTTTTCAACAGTTACAAATAAAGAAACATGGTGCAATGCTCATCGAGAGTTGACCATTATTTTGCAATCTATACGTATTGTTTGAAATTGTATCGAGTTATCCAAACTATAATTGTTGTTGTACTAATTTCTCATACCAATGTTCACGAATAACCACAACCAAATATACTTCTCCTTGTTGTCTCGAACAGCATAATGTTTTGTCCAATTTCATTTGAAACCTCTACAATTAATCGAATAATGGGATTAAGTTTAGAAATTGATGTTCGGAGAGAAATATCAAAGTAAAGTTCGTCATCAATCCTTCGAACATAATTTTGATTATTTGGTTAATTGTACATTATTCTAACATTTACTGTAGGTCTTGAGTTTTTGAGTTATCATACAGATAACGCATTCTATGCGTCGAAAATTTGATATATGATATTGTCTTTTCCATTACCGGGAGTTGAACACGGGTCTCTCGGGTGAGAACCGATCATCCTAACCAACTAGACTACAATGGATCACATCTTGTGTGTAATCCTTTTCAATATTGCTATAATTGATTAGAAATAAATAATATTTAAATATTGCGCATTATCGTTTTTAGGATTATTCTAACACACTATCGTTTTTAGGATTTAATAATTTCAAGGGTTTTTATAGATGCCACATTAACTCATGATATATGATATATCTACTTGTAGTCGGGCGTCCCAGGTAAAAAGTAAGCATCCGAGGCAACTTGATTACAATGTACCATTCTAGTCCTTTGTTAATGAATTAGTTAATGTACCATTGTAGTCCTTTGTTACAAATAAAGAAACATAGTGCAAAAGTCATCGACAATTGGCCATTATTCTCCAATCTATGCGTATTGTTTGAAATTGTATCAAGTGATCGAAACTATCAATGTTCAGAAATAACCACAACCAAATCTATCGCTTCTTGTTTTCCTGAACAACATAATGTTGTACCCGGGAGTCTCGTGTAAAAAACAAGGATCCGAACCAACTAGACTACAATGGAATTAATTTAGTAAATGAATTAGTTAATGTAATATTCTAGTGCTTTTCTTCAAATAAAGAACTATGGTGCAATGTTGATCTAGAGTTCAGCATTATTCTACAATCTATGCATATGTTTGGATATTCTATCAAGTTATCGAAACTAGAGAAACCAAACTAAAGTTTTTCATCAATCCTTCAAAGATAATATTGATTATTTTGTTAATTTTACATTTTAGGTCTTGAGTTTTTGAGTTATCAAACAGTTAACACATGATATGCGTTGGAAATTTATAATATGATATTGTTGTTTTCATTGCTGGGAGTTGAACAAGGGTCTCTCAGGTGAAAGCCAAGTATCCTAACCAACTAGACTACAATGGATCCTATCTTGTGTATAGATATATTGCAATCATAGATTAGTAATAAGTGATATTGATATATTGGGCAAGCATCAACGAGAAACTGAGGATTATTCTAACACACTCTCATTTTTCAGATTTAATAATTTGAAGAGTATTTATTGATGCGACATTACCTCATGATCTATGATGTCTCTAGTTTTTCCAATCTTTATTGTTGTACCCGGAAGTTATCAAACAATTAACACATGATATACGTCGGAAATTTTATATATGATATTGTCGTTTCCATTGCAAGGAGTTAAACCCGGGTCTCTCGGGTGAAAGCCAAGTATCCTAACCAACTAGACTACAATGGATCATATCTAGAGTATCTTTTAATCTTCCAATCATTGATTAGTAATAAATAATATTTATATATTGAGCAAGTATTAACGAGAAATTGAGGATTATTCTAACACACTCTCGTTTTTAAGATTTAATAATTTCAAGGGTTTTTATCGATGCGATATTAACTCATGATCTATGATGTATTTATTTTTTCCCATGCCAATTGTTGTACCCGGGAGTCTTGTGTAAAAAACAAGTATCTAAACCAACTAGACTATTGTGGAATTCATTTAGTAAATGAATTAGTTAATGTAATATTCGAGTGGTTTACTACAGTTGACTATTATTTTGCAATCTATGCGTATTGTTTGAAATTATATCAAGTTATCCAAACTATAATTGTTGGTGCAATCTATTCCTAGGAGTTAAACCAGGGTCTCTCGTCTGAGAGCCAAGCATTCTAACCAACTAGACTACAATGGATCACATCTTGAGCACTTTTTAATATTGCAATCATTGATTAGTAATAAAGAATATTTATATATTACGTAAGCATCAACAAGAAACAGAAGATTATTCTAACACACTCTCGTTTTTAAGATTTAAGAATTTCATGGGTTTTTATCGATGCCAAATTAACTCATGATCTATGATGTATCTAGTTTTTCCTATGCAGGTGGTTGTACCCGCGCATCTCAGGCAAAAATTAATGTGTCGAGGCAACTTGATTAGAATGGAATTCATTGAGTAAATGAATTAGTTAATGTACTATTCTAGTGCTTTGCTACAAATAAAGAAACATAGTGCAATGCTTGTCGATAATTGACCAGTATTTTGCAATCTATGCGTATTTTTTGAAATTATATCAAGTTATCAAAACTATAATTGTTGGTGTACTAATTTATCGTAACAATCTTGAGGAATAACCACAATTGAATATACTGCTTCTTGTTTTCCCGAACAACATAATGTTTGGTCTAATTTCATTTGAAACCTCTACCATTAATCGAATAATGGGATTAAGTTTAGAAATTAATGTTAGGAGAAAAAAATTAAAGTAAAGTTCTTTTTCAATCCTTCAAACATAATATTAATTATTTTGTTAATTGTACATTTTTTGTAAGAACTACTTTAGGTCTTTACTTTTTGAGTTATCAAACAGTACACACATGACATGCGTCGCAAAATTTGATATATGATGTTGTGTTTTCCATTGCCGGGAGTTGAACACCGGTCTCTCGGGTGAGAGCCGAGCATCCTAACTAACTAGACTACAATGGATCACATCTTGTGTGCTTTTTAATATTGCAATAATTGATTAGAAATAAATAATATTTATATATTGCGCAAGCATCAATGACAAACTGAGGCTTATTCTAACACACTATCGTTTTTAGGATTTGATAATTTCAATGGTTTTTATCGATGCAACATTAACTCAAGATATATGATATATCTACTTGTAGCCGGGCGTCCCAGGTGAAAAGTAAGGATCCGAGGCAACTTGATTACAATGTACCATTCTAGTCCTTTGTTAATGAATTAGTTAATGTACCATTGTAGTCCTTTGTTACAAATAAAGAAACATAGTGCAAAAGTCATCGACAATTCACCATTATTCTACAATCTATGCGTATTGTTTGAAATTGTATCAAGTGATCCAAACTATAATTGTTGGTGTACTAATTTGTCATAACAATGTTCAGGAATAACCACAACCAAGTCTACCGCTTCTTGTTTTCCCGAACAACCTAATGTTGTACCCGGAAGTCTTGTGTAAACTCATGATCTATAATGTATTTAGTTTTTCCCATGCCAATTGTTCTACCTGGGAGTCTCGTGTAAAAAACAAGTATCTGAACCAACTAGACTATAGTGAAATTAATTTAGTATATGAATTAGTTAATGTAATATTCGAGTGCTTTACTACAGTTGACCATTATTTTGCAATCTACACCTATTGTTTGAAATTGTATCAAGTTATCCAAACAATAATTGTTGGTGCAATCTATTCCCAGGAGTTGAACCTGGGTCTCTCGTGTGAGAACCAAGTATTCTAACCAACTAGACTACAATGGATCACATCTTGTGCACTTCTTAATATTGCAATCATTGATTAGTAATAAATAATATTTATATATTGCTCAAGCATCAACGAGAAATAGAGGATTATTCTACCACACTCTCGTTTTTAAGATTTAATAATTTCACGGGTTTTTATCGATGTCAAATTAACTCATGATCTATGATGTATCTAGTTTTCCCTATTCCTGTGCTTGTACCTGCGCATCTCGGGCAAAAATCAACGAGTCGAGGCAACTTGATTCCAATGGAATTCATTGAGTAAATGAATTAGTTAATATACTATTCTAGTGCTTTGCTACAAATAAAGAAACATGGTGCAATGCTTGTCGATAGTTGACCAGTATTTTGCAATCTATGCGTATTTTTTGAAATTGTATCAAATTATCAAAACTATAATTGTTGGTTTAATAATTTATCGTAACAATGTTTAGGAATAACCAGAACTGAATGTACTGCTTCTTGTTTTCCCGAAAAACATAATGTTTGGTGCTATTTCATTTGAAACCTCTACCATTAATCAAATAATGGGATTAAGTTTAGAAATTAATGCTAGGAGAAAAAAATTAAAGTAAAGTACATCATCAATACTTCAAACATAATATTCTAGTGGTTTGCTTGAAATAAAGAAATATGGTGCAATGTTGATCGACAGTTCACCATTATTCTACAATCTATGCGTATTTTTGGAAATTCTATCCAGTTATCCAAATTATAATTGTCAGTGTACTAATTTGTCGTAACCATGTTGAGAAATAACCACGACTAAATATATTTCTTCTTCTTGTCCCGAACAACATAATGTTTTGTCAAATTTCATTTGAAACCTCTACGATTACTTGAATAATGGGATTAAGTTTAGAAATTGATGTTAGGAGAAAAAAATGAAAGCAAACTTCGTCATCAATCCTTCAAACATAATATTGATTATTTTGTTAATTGTACATTATTGTAACATCTACTTTAGGTCTTGAGTTTTTGAGTTATCAAACTGTTAACACATGCTATGAGTCGGAAATTTCATATATGATATACTCGTTTCCGTTGCCGAGAGTTGAACCTGGGTCTCTCGGGTGAAAGCCGAGTATCCTAACCAACTAGACTACAATGGATCCTAGCTTGGGTACTTCTTAATATTGCAATCATAGATTAGTAATAACTAATATTTATATATTGCGCAAGCATCACCGAGAAACTGAGGATTATTCTAACAGACTCTCGTTTTTAAGATTAAATAATTTCAAGGGTTTTTATCGATGCGACATTACCTCCTGATCTATGACGTATCTAGTTTTTCCAATGCCTATTTTTGTACCCAGGAGTCTCGTGTGAAAAACAAGGATCCGAACCAACTAGACTACAATAGAATTCATTTAGTAAATGAATTAGTTAATATAATATTCTAGTGCTTTTCTTCAAATAAAAAACTATGGTGCAATGTTGATCGAGTGTTCAACATTATTCTACTATTTATGTGTATGATTGGAAATTCTATCAAGTTATCCAAACTATAAAAAGCAAACTAAAGATTGTCATCAATCCTTCAAACATAATATTGATTATTTTGTTAATTTTACATTATTGTAACAACTACTTTAGGTCTTGAGTTTTTGTGTTATAAAACAATTAACACATGGTATGCGTTAGAAATTTATAATATGATATTGTCGTTTCCATTGCCGGGAGTTGAACACGGGTCTCTCGGGTGAAAGCCGAGTATCCTAACCAACTAGACTACAATGGATCCTATCTTGTGTATAGATATATTGCCATCATACATTAGTAATAATAAATCTTGGTATATTGCACAAGCATCAACGAGAAACTGAGGATTATTCTAACACACTCTCGTTTTTAAGATTTAAATATTTTCAATGGTTTTTATCGATGCAACATTACGCCATTATGTATGATGTATGTAGTTTTTCCCATGCGAGTTGTTGTACCCGGGAGTTTCGTGTTAAAAACAATTATCCAAACCAACTAGAATACAATGGAATTCATTTAGTAAATGAATTAGTGAATGTAATATTCTAGTGCTTTCGTTCAAATAAAGAAACATGGTGCAATGCTCATCGAGACTTCACCATTATTCGACAATCTATGTGTATTTTTAGAAATTGTATCAAGTTGTCCAAACTATAATTCTTTGTGTACTAATTTATCGTAACAATGTTGAGGAATAACTATAACCAAATATACTACTTCTTGTTGTCTTGAACAACATAATGTTTTGTCCAATTTCATTTGAAACCTCCACCATTAATCGAATAATGGGATTAAGTTTACAAATTGATGTTACGAGAAAAAACTCAAAGCAATGTTCGTCATCAATCCTTCAAACATAACATTGATTATTTTCTTAATTGTACATTATTATAACAACTACTTTAGAGCTTGACTTTTTGAGTTATCAAACAATTAACACATGATATACGTGAGAAATTTTATATATGATATTGTCGTTACCATTGCTGGGAGTTAAACCCGGGTCTCTCGGGTGAGAGCCAAGTATCCTAACCAACTAGAATACAATGGATCATATGTAGTGTACTTTTTAATATTGCAATCATTGATTAGTAAAAAGTAATATTTATATATTGCGCAAGTATCAACGAGAAATTGAGGATTATTCTAACACACTCTTGTTTTTAAGATTTAATAATTTCAAGGGTTTTTATCGATGCGATATTAACTCATGATCTAGTTTTTCCAATGCCAATTGTTGTACCCGGGAGTCTCGTGTAAAAAACAAGGATCTGAACCAACCAGACTATAGTGGAATTCATTTAGTAAATGAATTAGTTAATGTAATATTCAAGTGCTTCACTACAGTTGACCATTTTTTTGCAATATATGCGTATTGTTTGATATTGTATCAAGTTATCCAAAGTATAATTGTTGGTGCAATCTATTCCCAGGAGTTGAACCTGGGTCCCTCGTGTGAGAGCCAAGCATTCTAACCAACTAGACTACAACGGATCACATCTTGTGCACTTTTTAATATTGCAATCATTGATTAGTAATAAATAATATTTATATATCGCGCAAGCATCAACGAAAAACAGAAGATTATTCTACCACACTCTCATTTTTAAGATTTAATAATTTCACGGGTTTTTATCTATGCCAAATTAACTCATGATCTATGATGTATCTAGTTTATCCTATGCTTGTACTTGTACCCGCGCATCTCGGGCAAGAATCAACGAGTCGAGGCAACTTGATTACAGTAGAATTCATTGAGTAAATGAATTACTAATATACTATTCTAGTGCTTTGCTACAAATAATGAAACATGGTGCAATGCTTGTCGACAGTTGACCAGTATTTTGCAATCTATGCGTATTTTTTGAAATTGTATCAAATTATCAAAACTATAATTGTTGGTTTACTAATTTATCGTAACAATGTTTAGGAATAACCAGAACTGAATGTACTGCTTCTTGTTTTCCCGAAAAACATATTGTTTGATGCAATTTCATTCGAAACCTCTACCATTAATCGAATAATGGGATTAAGTTTAGAAATTGATGTTCGGAGAAAAAAATTAAAGTAAAGTATATCATCAATACTTCAAACATAATATTGATTATTTTGTTAATTGTAACACCTACTTTAGGTCTTGAGCTTTTGAGTTATCAAACTGTTAACAAATTATATGCGTCGAAAATTTAACATATGATATTGTTGTTTCCATTGCAAGGAGTTGAACCCGGGTTTCCCGGGTGAGAGCTGAGTATCCAAACCAACTAGACTACAATGGTTCACATCTTGTAGTTTTTAAGATTGCAATCATTGATTAGTAATAAATAATATTTATATATTGCGCAAGTAACAACGAGAAAGTGAGGATTATT
The DNA here is from genome assembly GCF_043228905.1 of Azolla caroliniana. NCBI lineage: Eukaryota > Viridiplantae > Streptophyta > Polypodiopsida > Salviniales > Salviniaceae > Azolla > Azolla caroliniana. The sequence goes on along the minus strand of NW_028230445.1, from coordinate 12,615,406 downwards.
CTAACACACTATCGTTTTTAATATTTAATAATTGCAAGGGATTTAATCGATGCATCATTACGTCATGATCTATGACGTATCTAGTTTTGGCAATGCCTATAGTTGTACCTGGGAGTCTCGTGTAAAAAACAAGGTTCCGAACCAACTAGACTACAATGGAATTCATTTAGTAAATGAATTAGTTAATGTAATATTCTATTGGTTTCCTTCAAATAAAGAAATATGGTGCAATGTTGATCGAAAGTTAACCATTAATCTACAATCTATGCGTATTTTTGAAATTCTATCCAGTCATCCAAACTATACTTGTCAATATACTAATTTGTCGTAACCATGTTGAGAAATAACCACGACTAAATATATTGCTTCTTCTTGTCCTGAACAACATAATGTTTTGTCACATTTCATTTGAAACCTCTACTATTAACTGAATAATGGGATTAACTTTAGAAATTGATGTTAGGAGAAAAATATCAAAGCAAAGTTCGTCAATAATCCGTCAAACATAATATTGATTATTTTCTTAATTGTACATTATTGTAACATCTACTTTAGGTCTTGGGTTATCAAACCGTTAACCCATGCTATGAGTCGGAAATTTAATATATGATATACTCGTTTTCATTGCCGACAGTTGAACCCGGGTCTCTCGGGTAAAAGCCGAGTATCCTAACCAACTACACTACAATGAATCCTATCTTCTGTACTTCATAATATTACAATCATAGATTAGTAATAAATAATATTTATATGTTGCACAAGCATCAACGAGAAACTGAGGATTATTGTAACACACTCTCGTTTTTAAGATTTAATAATTTCAAGTGTTTTTATCGATGCGATATTAACTCATGATCTATGATGTATCTAGTTTTTCCCATGCCAATTGTTGTACCCGGGAGTCTCGTGTAAAAAGAAAGGATCCGAACCAACTAGACTATACTGGAATTCTTTTAGTAAATGAATTAGTTAATATAATATTCTAGTGCTTTACTTCAAATCAAGAAACATTGTGCAATGCTCATCGAGAATTCACCATTATTTGACAATCTATGCGTATTTTTGGAAATTGTATCAAGTTATCCAAACTATAATTCTTGGTGTACTAATTTGTCGTAACAATATTGAGGAATAACCACGACTAAATATACTGCTTCTCCTTGTCCAGAACCATATTATGTTTTGTCAAATTTCATTAGAAACCTCTACTATTAATTGAATATTCGTATTAAGTTTAGAAATTGATGTGAGGAGTAAAAAATCAAAGCAAAGTTCATCACTAATTCTTTCAACATAATTTGGATTATTTTGTTAATTGTACATTATTCTAACAACTACTTTAGATCTTGAGCTTTGGAGTTCATTTTGTTAATTGTACACTATTGTAACTACTTTACGTCTTGAGTTTTTGAGTTATCAAACAGTTAACACATGACATGCGTTGCAAAATTTTATATATGATATTGTCTTTTCTATTGGCAGGAGGTGAACACAAGTATCTCGGGTGAGAGCCGAGTATTCTAACCAACCAGACATCAATGGAACACATCTTGTGCAGTTTTTAATATTGCAATTATTGATTGGTAATAAATAATATTTATATATTGCTTAAGCATAAATGAAAAACTGAGGTTTGTTGTAACACACTGTCGTTTTTAAGATTTCATAATTTCACGGCTTTTTATTGATGCCAGAGTAACTCATGATATATAATGTATCTAGTTTTTCCTATCGCGTTTCGAGTAAGAATCAACGATTCGAGGCAACTTCATTACAATGGAATTCATTTGGCAATGCTCATCGACAGTTGACCATTATTCTACAATCTATGCGTATTGTTTGAAATTGTATCGAGTTATCCAAACTATAATTGTTGCTGTACTAATTTATCGTAACAATGTTGAGGAATAACCACAACTAAATATACTACTTCTTGTTGTCCCGAACAACATAATGTTTTGTCCAATTTCATTTGAAACATTTACCATTAATCAAATAATGGGAGTTAGTTTAGAAATTCATGTTAGGAGAAAAAAATCAAACTAAAGATCGTCATCAATCCTTCAAACATAATATTGATTATTTTGTTAATTGTACATTATTGGAACACCTACTTTAGGTCTTGAGTTTGTGAGTTATCAAACAGTTAACACATGATATTGTCGTTTCCATTGTCGGGTGTTGAACACAGGTCTCTCGGGTGAAAGACGAGTGTCCTAATCAACTAGACTACAATGGATCATATCTTCTGTACCTTTTAATATTGCAATCATTGATTAATAATAAATAGTATTTATATATTGCGCAAGCATCAACGAGAAACAGAGGATTATTCGAACACACTCTCGTTTTTAAGATTTAGTAATTTCAAGGGTTTCCATCGATGCGATATTAACTCATGATCTATGATGTATCTAGTTTTTCTCATGCCAATTGTTGTACTCGGGAGGCTTGTGTAAAAAACAATGATCCAAACCAACTAGAGTACAATGGAATTCATTTAGTAAATGAATTAGTTAATGTAATAGTTTAGTGCTTTACTTCAAATAAAGAAACATGGTGCCATGCTCAGTGAGAGTTCACCATTATTCGACAATCTATGCGTATTTTTGAAATTGTATCAAGTTATCCAAACTATAATTCGTGGTGTACTAATTTGTCGTAATAATATTGAGGAATAACTACGACTAAATATATTGCTTCTTCTAGTCCCAAACAACATACTGTTTTGTCAAATTTCATTTGAAACCTATACTATTAATTGAATAATGGGATTAAGTTTAAAAATTGATGTTAGGAGAAAAATATAAAAGCAAAGTTCGTCATAAATCCTTCAAACATAATTTTGATTATTTTGTTAATTGTACATTATTCTAACAACTACTTTAGAGCTTGAGTTTTTGAGTTATCAAACAATTAACACATGATATGCGTCGGAAATTTAAGATATGATATTGTCGTTTCCATTGCCGGGAGTTAACCACAAGTCTCTCGGGTGAGAGCCAAGCATCCTAACCAACTAGACTACAATGGATCATATCTAGTGTACATTTTAATATTGCAATCATTGATTAGTAATCAATAATATTTATATATGGCTTAAGCATCCACGAGAAACTGAGGATTATACTGACACACTCTCATTTTTAAGATTTAATAATTTCAAGGGTTTTTATCGATGCGATATTAACTCATGATCGATGATGTATCTAGTTTTTCCCATGGGAGTTGTTGTACCTGGGAGTATCGTGTAAAAAACAAGGATCTGAACCAACTAGACTACAATGGAATTCATTTAGTAAATGAATTAGTGAATGTAATATTCTAGTGCTTTACTTCAAATAAAGAAACATGGTGCAATGCTCTCCAGGAATTCATCATTATTCGAGAATCTATGCGTATTTTTGGAAATTGTATCAAGTTATCCGAAGTATAATTGTTGGTGTACTAATTTGTCGTAACAATGTTGAGGAATAACCACAACTAAATATACTGCTTCTTCTTGTCGCATACAACATAATATTTTGTCAAATTTCATTTGAAACCTCTACTTTTAATTGAATAATGGGATTAAGTTTAGAAATTGATGTGAGGAGTAAAAAATCAAAGCAAAGTTCTTTATTAATCCTTCAAACTATATCCAAGAGTTGAACCCGGGTCTCTCAGGTGAGAGCCGAGTATTCTAACCAACTAGACTACAATGGATCACATCTTCTACACTTTTAAATATTACAATCACCGATTGCTAATCAATAATATTTATATATTGCTTAAGCATCAATGAAAACTAAGGATTGTTCTAACACACTGTTATTTTTAAGATCTAATAACTTCACAGCTTTTTATCGATGCCACATTAACTCATGATATATAATGTATCTAGTTTTCCCTATCGCGTTTCAAGTAAGAATCAACGATTCGAGGCAACTTGATTACAATAGAATTCATTTAGTAAATAAATTAGTTAATTTACTATTCTAGTGCTTTGCCACAAATAGAGAAACATGGTGCAATGCTTGTCGACAGTTGAGCATTATTCTGCAATCTATGCCTATTGTTTGAAATTGGATTAAGGTATCCAAACTATAATTGTTGGTGTAGTAATTTCTCGTAACAATGTTGACGAATTTCTAACATACTAGTTCTTGTTGTCCCGAACAACATAATGTTTGGTTCAATTTCATTCGAAACCTGTACCATTAATCAAATAATGGGATTAAGTTTACAAATTGATGTTACGAGAATAAAATTAAAGTAAAGTTCGTCATCGATCCGTCAAACATAATATTGTACATTAATGTAAAACCTACTTTAGGTCTTAAGTTATCAAACAGTTAACACATGATATGCGTCGGAAATTGAATGTATGATATTGTTGTTTCCATTGCGGGTAGTTGAACACGGGTCTCTCAGGTGAAAGCCGAGTATCCTAACTAACTAGACTACAATGGATCCTATATTATGTATAGATATATTGCAATCATAGAATAGTAATAAGTAATATTTATATATTGCGCAAGTATCAACGAGAAACTGAGGATTATTCTAACACACTCTCGTTTTTAAGATTTAATAATTTGAATGGTTCTTATCAATATGACATTACCTCATGATCTATGATGTATCTAATTTTATGTATGTTAGAAATTGTATCAAGTTATCCAAACTATAATTTTTGGTGTACTAATTTGTCGTAACAATGTTGAGGAATAACCACAACTAAATATACTGCTTCTTCTTGTCCTGAACAACATAATGTTTTGTCAAATTTCATTTGAAACCTCTAGTATTAATTGAATAATGGGATTAAGTTTAGAAATTGATGTTAGGAGAAAAAAACCAAAGTAAAATTCTTTATCAATCCTCCAAACATAATATTGAATATTTTGTTAACTGTACATTATTGTAACACCTACTTTAGGTCCTGAGTTTTTTAGTTTTCAAACAGTTAACACATGATATGCATCGGAAATTTAATATATGATATTGTCATTTCCATTGCTGGGAGTTGAACCTAGGTCTCTAAGGTGAGAGCCAAGTATCCTAACCAACTGGACTACAATGGATCATATCTAGTGTACTTATTCATATTGCCATGATTGATTAGTAATAAATAATATTGCTATGGTTGAACCCGGGTCTCTCAGGTGAGAGCCTAGTATCCTAACCAACTAGACTACAATGGATTATATCTTGTGTACTTTTCAATATTGCAATCATTGATTAGTAATAAATAATATTAATATATTGCGCAAGCATCAACGAGAAACAGAGGATTACTCTAACACAGTCTCGGTTTTAAGATTTAATAATTTCAAGGGTTTCCATCGATGCGATATTAACTCATGATCTATGATGTATCTAGTTTTTCCCATGCCAATTGCTGTACCCGGGAGTCTCGTGTAAAAATCATGGATCAGAACCAACTAGACTACAATGCAATTCATTTAGTAAATGAATTAGTTAATGTAATATTCTAGTGCTTTGCTTCAAATAAAGAAATATGGTGCAATGTTGATCGAGAGTTCACCATTATTCTACAATCGATGCGTATTTTTGGAAATTCTTTCAAGTTATCCACACTATAATTGTCGGTGTACTAATTTGTCATAACCATGTTGAGAAATAACCACGACTAAATATATTGCTTCTTCTTGTCCCGAACAACATAATATTTTGTCAAATTTCATTTGAAACCTCCACAATTTGCGTGATGCTCAAAGTATGTACAAGAGGATTGCGCACCGTCATCACCTATACTCCTCAAAAAAAATTTATGTGGGGGATCGTGTATGGCTTCTATAACACAACATCAAGACCACTATGCCTCGCAGTAAATTATATTTCCAACGCTTTTGCCCGTACGAGATCACTGGTAATATAAGCGATGTTGCATTTCGTCTTGGCCTCCCTCCTCACATGCATCTTCACCCGGTGTCCGGAATTCAAGAATGCTGCCATTCTCTCTCTCTCTCTCTCTCTTGATACCTACTTAATGAAAACGATTATGAGATACTACCTTGATCGATTCTTAGTTATATACATAATATTCGTAATAGAGATGACAAGCAAGGCAGTTGATACATATTATACTCTATCAACCAAAATTATATTACGATAACCAAACAGATCAATCTTGATACAATGCTCCCGATCCCTTTTTATAGGCGATATGAGAGACTCTTCCAAGATATACACTTGCCATTCGGCAAGAACCCACAATTACACTAACTGTTCTATTTTCTTAACTATTCTATTTTACTACTTGGAAAAAATATTACTTCAGCTACTTCCTTTCACACTAGTGTCTAGGTACCATGTATCATGTTCGGTTTTTGTCTCTTCTGTACTGACATGGTATGCTTGCAAAATATTGTCATCTTCTGGTATTTCATCCAAATTCTATATATTCTTTTGACTTCAAGTTTGATTTATCTTCTAATGTTGCATTATTTGCTTGTGATTATCTTTTGTTCTCTGCAACTTGCATGAATCGACATACCCTTTCTGTATGCCCTTCTTTCATACAATATCTGCAAATCAGTTTGAAACGGGTTTGTCTTGTGGACGCGGGTTTGTGTGGGTGTGGTGGTCGCTAGAGGACACATGGGCGTGTTCAAAAAGAGATTTTGTTATTGTAGGCATGCAAAGGGGATCTCCACCACCCCATTCTAGGGGAGGTGAGCTAAAGGTATCAAACAACTTCTGAAGGAAGATGAACTTCTTTGCGGGCGAGAGTTTGGTGATGAATTCTTTATAACCTTCCATTTTAAGGTGGGGGAGGGGGAGGGAATGCTTTGCGTGATACTAGGGCTAGTTGGGGCTAAATCTAGTTGTAGCATCCTAGATGACGGGGGGATTTTTTTAGGTGGTGATTTGGGGTTGTTAAGACACACATTATATAGATGTTGGATTTCATGTGGGACTTCGTTATTTATAAATTGACAAGAAAGAGGGTGGGGTGAGGGAGCTTCCATGTTTACAACGGTTGTTTGAGTGTTGGCGACGACGTGCTTGAGATTGGTCGTCATTGGTGGAGAATCCGGCACAAAGTCGATGGTGGTTGTGGATGGATCTGTGGGTGCGTTGGCGTTGGGTGTACGACGTTGAATGGATCGTGTTTTGGGTCCTCCTGTTGAGACGTTTGTGGCGATGTGTCTGTATTGGAACAAAAGAGGAGAGAGAGGAGAGAAGGGGAGAAAAAGAAGGAAAGATATGAGGGAGGGAAATATGGTAGTGTGGGGTAGGATGGAGCGCATGTTTCGAAGGTTAGGGTTTAGGGTTTTGTAATAGTTGCTAGTTTTTGTAGGGGTAAAGTTATTAGTATGGAGAATTGAAAGAGTTTATGGGGGTGTACGACTACTAGGAGGTATAGAATATATGATGTAATAAAAATAGAAATTTATGTTGGTATATGACCACTAGGAGTATAATATATATGATATGAAGTGATGAGTGGCAAGCACTAGGGGTATAATATATCAACGCTTTTTTAAGATTTCTTAAAGTGTGCGGCACTTCATTGGGGGTTGTTTGGGGTGGACTCAAGTTTAGATCTTATTTGTATGTCTAAACATAAGTAGTGATATAGTTTTAGAAGAATAGAAAAGTGAGGGCGTGGGTGGGGGTTAGGGGAGTGTAGCTTGTTGAAGATATCAAAAGTATTTAAACCTAATCATAGTTTTTAGAACATATTAAAGATCATTGGGATAACTTAAGTTATTAGACACCAATAAAGTATTATTAAAACACCAATATAGAGTATTATTAAAACGGGAGCACATGCTTAGATGAAAGGGAGTTGTTTAAACACATGCTTAAACAAACACTTAAAAGAAAGATTATTATAAAAAAAAAAAATAGAAATAAAAAAGAGAGATTGAGATTAAAAAATGATTATGGTTAAGAAGGGATTATGATTAAGGGGGAAGGGGTTGCTAAAACAAAGTACTTAAACGGATGTTTAAACAAATATTTAGATAAGAAAACACTTGGGCAAACACTTAAAGCAAGGTTATGATTAAAAGAGAAGGGAGGGATTATGGTTAAAGAAAAGGGGTCATGGCTAAGAAGAGAATGATTATGATTAAGAGAGGAGAATACTTAAACAAATGTTTAAACAAAAAGCTGAGGATTATTCTACCACACTCTCGTTTTTAAGATTTAATAATCTCAAGGGTTATTCTTGATGCCACATTAACTCATGATATCTGATATATCTAGTTGTACACGGGCGTCTCAGGTAAAAAGCAAGGAACTGAGGCAACTTGATTACAATGGAATTCATTTAGAAAATGAATTAGTTAATGTACCATTCTAGTCCTTTGTTACAAATAAAGAAACATGGTGCAATACTCATCAACAGTTAACCATTATTCTGCAATCTATGCCTATTGTTTGAAATTATTTCAAGTTATCCAAACTATAATTGTTGGTGTACTAATTTATCATAACAATGTTGAGGAATAACCACAACTAAACATACTCCGTCTTGTTGTCCTGAACAACATAATTTTTTGAGAAATTTCATTTCAAACCTCTACCATTAATTGAAGAATGGGATTAAGTTGAGAAATTGATGTTAGGATAAAAATATTAAAGTAAAGTTCGTCATCAATCCTTCAAACATAATCTTCAGTTTTTGAGTTACAAACAGTTAACACATGATATGCGTCGGAAATTTAATATATGATATTGTCGTTTCCATTGTCGGGAGTTGAACCCGAATCTCTCGGGTGAGAGCCAAGTATCCTAAACAACTAGACTACAATGGATTATTGTACTTTTTATTATGGAAATCCTTAATTAGTAATAAATAATATTTGTATATTGCGCAAACAAGGATCTGAACGAAGTACACTACAATGGAATTCATTTAGTAAATGATTCAGTTAATGTAATATTCTAGTGGTTTATTTCAAATAAAGAAACATGGTGCAATGCTCATCGAGAGTTTACCATTATTCGGCAATCTATTCGTATTGTTTGAAATTGTATCAAGTTATCCAAACTATAATTGTTGGTGTACTAATTTGTCGTAACAATGTTGAGGAATAACCACAACTAAATATATTGTTTCTTCTCTTCCCGAACAACATAACGTTTTGTCAAATTTCATTTGAAACCTCTCCTATTAATTGAATAATGGGATTAAGTTTAGAAATAGATGCGAGGAGAAAAAAATCAAAGCAAAGTCCTTTATCATTCCTTCAAACATAATATTGATTATTTTGTTAATTGTACATTATTGTAACTACTTTACGTCTTGAGTTTTTGAGTTATTAAATAGTTAACACATGACATGCGTCACAAAAGTCTATATATGATATTGTTCTTTCAATTCCCGGGAGTTGAACTCGGGTCTCTCCGATGAGAGCCGAGTATTCTAACCAACTAGACTTCAATGGATCACATCTTGTACACTTTTTAATATTTCCATCATTGATAATAAATAATATTTATATATTACGTAAGCATCAACAAGAAACAGAGGATTATTCTAACACACTCTCGTTTTTAAGATTTAATAATTTCACGGCTTTTTATCGATGGCACATTAATTCATGATATATAATGTATCTAGTTTCTCCGATGCCTATACTTGTACCCGCGCATTACGAGTAAGAATCAACGATTCGAAGCAACTTGATTACAATGGACTTCATTTAGTAAATAAATTAGTTAATGTACTATTCTAGTGCTTTGCTTCAAATAAAGAAACATGGTACAATCCTTGTCGACAATTGACCATTATTCTACAATCTATGCCTATTGTTTGAAATTATATCAAGTTATCCAAACTATAATTGTTGGTGTACTAATTTATCATAACAATGTTGAGGAATAACCACAACTAAACATACTGCGTCGGTGTACCAATTGTATCAAGTTATCCAAACTATAATTATTGGTTTACTAATCTGTCGTAACAATGTTGAAGAATAACCACAACCAAATATACTGCTTCTTGTTGTCCCGAGCAACATAATGGTTTGTCCAATTTCATTCGAAACCTCTATCATTACTTGAATAATGGGATTAAGTTTAGAATTTGATGTTAGGAGAAAAAAATCAAATCAAGTTCCTCATCAATCTTTGAAACATAATATTGATTAATTTGTTAATTGTACATTATTGTAACTAATTTAGGTCTTGAATTTTTCAGTTATCAAACAGTTAACACATGACATACATCACAAAATTTGATATATGATATGGTCCTCTCTAGTCCCGGGAGTTGAACCCGGGTCTCTCGGGTGAGAGTCGAGTATTCTAACCAACTAGAGTACAATGGATCACATCTGGTGCACTTTTTAATATTGCGATCATTGATTAGTAATAAACAATATTTATGTATTACACAATCATCAACGAGGAACAGAGGATTATTCTAACACACTCTCGTTTTTAAGATTTAATAAGTTCACCGGTTTTTATCGATGCCAAATTAACTCATGAGCTATGATGTAGCTATGAGTTTTTGAGTTATCAAACACTTAACACAAGATCTGAGCTGGAAATTTAATATATGATGTTGTTGTTTCGATTGCCGAGGAAGTTGAACCCAGGTCTCTCGGGTGATTGCCGGGGGAGTTGAACCCAGGTCTCTTCAACCCAGGTCTCTCGGGTGATTGCCGGGGTAGATGAACCCAGGTCTCTCGGGTGAGAGCCGAGTATCCTAACCGACTAGACTACAGTGGATGATATCTTATGTAATTTTAAATTTGCAATGATTGATTAGTAATAAATAATATTTATATAGTGTGCAAGCATCAACTAGAAACTGAGGATTATTCTACCAAACTCTCGTTTTTAAGATTTAATAATTTCAAGCGTTTTTATCTATGTCATATTAACTCATGATCTATGATGTATCTAGTTTTTCCCATGCCAATTGTTGTAGCAGGGAGTCTCGTGTAAAAAACAAGGATCCGAACCAACTAGACTACAATGGAATTCATTTAGTAAATGAATTAGTTAATGTAATATTCTAGTCCTTTGCTTCAAATAAAGAAACATGGTGCAATGCTCATCGAGAATACACCATTATTCGACAATTATGTATTTTTGGAAATTGTATCAAGTTATCCAAACTATAATTCTTGGTGTACTAATTTGTCGTAACAATGTTGAGGAATAACCACAACTAAATATACCGCTTCTTCTTGTCCCGAACCACATAATGTTTTGTAAAATTTCATTAAAAACCTCTACTATTAATTGAATATTGGGATTAAGTTTAGAAATTGATGTGAGGAGAAAAAAATCAAACCAAAATTCTTTATCAATCCTTCAAACATAATATTGATTATTTTGTTAATTGTATATTATTGTTTACGTCTTGAGTTTTTGAGTTATCGAACACATGACATGCGTCGCAAACTTTTATATATGATCTTGTCCTTTCTATTCCCAGGAGTTTAACACGGGTCACTTGGGTGCGAGCCGAGTATTCTAACCAACTAGACTTAAATGGATCACATGTTGTACACTTTTTCATATTGGAATCATTCATTAGTAATAAATAATATTTATATATTGCACTAGCATCAACACGAAACAAAGGATTATTCTAACACACTCTCGTTTTTAAGATTAATTAATTTCACGGGTTTTTATTGATGCCACATTAACTCATGATGTATAATGTCTTTAGTTTTTCGTATGCCTGTACTTGTAATCGCACATTTCGAGTAGAAATTAATGATTCCAGGCAATTTTATTCCAATGGAATTCATTTTAAAAATAAATCAGTCAATGTACTATTCTAGTGCTTTGCTACAAATAATGAAACATGGTGCAATGCTTGTCGACAGTTGAACATTGTTTTGTATTCTATGCGTATTGTTTGAAATTGTATCGAGTTATCCCAATTGTAATTGTTGGTGTACTAATTTGTCGTACCAATGTTGATGAATAACCACAACCAAATATACTTCTTCTTGTTGTCTCGAACAACATATTGTTTTGTCAATTTCATTTGAATCCTCTATAGTTAATCGAATAATGAAATTGATTTTAGGAGAAAAAAATTAAAGTAAAGTTCGTCATCAATCCTTCAAACATAATATTGATTATTTTGTTCATTGTACATTATTGTAACACCTACTTTAGGTCTTGAGTTATCTAACAGTTAACACATGATATCCGTTGGAAATTTAATATATGATATTGTCATTTCCATTGCCGGCAATTGAACCCGGGTCTCTCGGGTGAGAGCCGAGTATCCTAACCAACTAGACTACAATAGATCACATCTTGTGTACTTTTTAATATTGCAATCAGAGATTAGTAATAAATAATATTTATGTATTGTGCAAGCATCAACGAGAAACTGAGGATTATTCTAACACTCTCTCGTTTTTAAGATTGAATAATTTCAAGGGTTTTTACCGATGCGACATTACCTCATGATCTATGATGTATCTAGTTTTTCCACTGCCTATTGTTGTACCCGGGAGTTTCGTGTAAAAAACAAGGATCCGAACCAAGTAGACTAAACTGAATTTACTTTAGTAAATGAATTAGTTAATGTAATATTCGAGTGCTTTGATTCAAATAAAGAAATATGTTGCAATGTTGATCGAGAGTTCACCATTATTCTACAATCTATGCGTATTTTTGCAATGTTGATCGTGGAAAGTTCGTCATCAATCCTTCAAACATAATCTTGAGTTTTTGAGTTATCAAACAATTAAAACATGATATGCGTCGGAAATTTAATATATGATATTGTCGTTTCCATTGTCGGGAGTTGAACCCGGGTCTCTCGGGTAAGAGCCTAGTATCCTAACCAACTAGACTACAATGGATCATACCTTGTGTACTTTTCAATATTGCAATAATTGATTAGTAATAAATAATATTTATATATTGCGCAAGCATCAACGAGAAACAGAGGATTATTCTAACACACTCTCGTTTTTAAGATTTAATAATTTCAAGGGTTTCCATCAATGCGATATTAACTCATGATCTATGATGTATCTAGTTTTTCCCATTGCCGGGGGTTCAACCCGGAAGTCTCGTGATTTAGTTAATGTAATATTCTAGTGGTTTACTTCAAATAAAGAAACATGGTGCAATGCTCATCGAGAGTTTACCATTATCCATATTGTTTGAAATTGTATCAAGTTATCCAAACTATAATTTTTGGTGTACTAATTTGTCGTAACAATGTTGAAGAATAACCACGACTAAATATACTGCTTCTTGTTGTCCCGAACAACATAATATTTTGTCCAATTTTATTCGAAACCTCTACCATTAATCGAATAATGGAATTAAGTTTAGAAATTGATGTTAGGAGAAGAAAATCAATGTAAAGTTCGTCATCAATCGTTGAAACATAAAATTGATTCTTTAGTTAATTGTACATGATTGTAACACCTACTTTAGGACTTGAGTTTTTGAGTTATCAAACAGTTAACCCCTGATATGCGTCAGAAATGTAATATATGATATTGTTGTTTCCATTGCCGGGAGTTGAACCCGGGTCTCTCAGGTGAGCACCGAGCCGAGTATCCTAACCAACTAGACTATTGCGGATGACATCTTGTGTGCTTTTTAATCTTGCTATCATTAAATAGAAATAAATAATATTTATATATTGCGCAAGCATCAACGAAAAAGTGACGATTATTCTAACACACTCTCGTTTTTAAGATTTAATAATTTCAAGGGTTTTTATCAATGCCATATTAACTCATGATATAGGATATATCTACTTGTACCTAGGCGTCTCAGGTAAAAAGCAAATATCCGAGGCAACTTGATTATAATGGTATTCGTTTAGTAAATATCTTAGTTAATGTACCATTTTAGTCCTTTGTTAGAAATAACGAAACATGGTGCAATACTCATCGAGAGTTCACCATTATTCTGCAATCTATGCGTATTGGTTGAAATTTTATCGAGTTATCCAAACTATAATTGTTGGTATAATAATTTGTCGTAACAAAGTTGTGGAATAACCAGAACTAAATATACTGCTTCTTGTTATCCCGAACAACATAATGTTTTGTGAAATTTCATTTGAAACCTCTACCATTAATTGAATAATGCGATTAAGTTTAGAAATTGATGTTGGTAGAAAAAAATATATATATTTATATATTGCGCAAGCATCTACGAGAAACACAGGATTATTCTAACACAATCTTGTTTTTAAGATTTAATAATTTTAAGGGTTTTTATCGATCCCAAATTAACTCATGAGCTATGATGTATCTAGTTTTTCCTATGCCTGTACTTGTACCCACGTGTCTCGGGTAAAAATCAACTATTCCAGGCATCTCAATTCCATAGGAATTCATTTAGTAAATGAGTTAGTTAATGTACTATTCTAGTGCCATGCTCCAAATATAAAAAAATGGTGCAATGCTTGTCGACAGTTGAACATTATTTTGCAATCTATGCGTATTGTTTGAAATTGTTTCGAGTTATCTAAACTATAATTGTTGGTGTACTAATTTATCGGAACAATGTTGAGGAATAACCACAACTAAATATACTTCTTCTTTTTGTCCTGAACAACATAATATTTTGTCCAATTTCAATTGAAACCTCTACCATTAATCGAATAATGGAATTAAGTTTAGAAATTGATGTTAGGAGAAGAAAATCAAAGTAAAGTTCGTCATCAATTGTTGAAACATAAAATTGATTATTTAGTTAATTGTACATTATTGTAACACCTACTTCAGGACTTGAGTTTTTGAGTTATCAAACAGTTAACACATGATATGCATTGAAAATTTAATATATGATATTGTCGTTTCCATTGCCGGGAGTTGAACCCAGGTCTCTCAGGTGAGGGCCGAGTATCCTAACCAACTAGACAATCGTGGATCACATCTTGTGTGCTATCATTGATTAGAAATAAATAATATTTATATATTGCGCAAGCATCAACGAAAAATTGACGATTATTTTAACACACTCTCGTTTTTAAGATTTAATAATTTCAAGGGTTTTTATCAATGCCATATTAACTCATGATATAGGATATATCTACTTGTACCCGGGCGTCTCAGGTAAAAAGCAAGGATCCGAGGCAACTTGATTACAACGGTATTCATTTAGTAAATGACTTAGTTAATGTACCATTTTAGTCCTTTGTTAGAAATAAAGAAACATGGTGCAATACTCATTGACAGTTGACCATTATTCTGCAATCTATGCGTATGGTTTGAAATTCTATCGAGTTATCCAAACTATAATTGTTGGTGTCCTAATTTGTCGTAACAAAGTTGTGGAATAACCAGTACTAAATATACTGCATGTTGTTATCCCGAACAACATAATGTTAGCTCTTCGGTTTTTGAGTTATCGAACTCTTAACACTTGACATGTGTCGCAAAATATGATATATGATATTGTCTTTTCTATTGGTGGGAGTTTAACCCGGGTTGCTCGACAGTTGACCATTATTCTGCATTCTATGCGTAAAAATACAAGGATCCGAACCAACTAGACTACAATGGAATTTATTTAGTAAATGAATTAGTTAATGTATTATTCTAGTGCTTTGCTTCAAATAAAGAAATATGGTGCAATGTTGATCGAGAGTTCACCATTATTCTACAATCTATGTGTATTTTTGGAAATTCTATCAAGTTATCCAAACAATAATTGTCGGTGTACTAATTTGTCGTAACCATGTTGACAAATAACCACGACTAAATATATTGCTTCTTCTTCTCCCGAACAACATAAATTTTTTTTCAAATTTCATTTAAAACCTCTACTATTAATTGAATAATGGGATTAAGTTTAGAAATTGATGTTAGGAGAAAAAAATTAAGGGTTTAGGGTTTAATATATGATATTGTCGTTTCTATGATACACTATAGTCTAGTTGGTTAGGATACTCGGCTCTCACCCGAGAGACCCGGTTTCAACTCCCGGCATGATGTAATGTCGCATCGATAAAAACCCTTCAAATTATTTAATCTTAAAAACGAGAGTGTGTTAGAATAATCCTCTGTTGCTCGTTGATGCTTGCGCAATATATAAATATTATTTATTACTAATCTAAATAATGTACAATTAACAAAATAATCATTATTATGTTGGAAGGATGATGTATCTAGTTTTTCCAATGCCTATTGTTGTACCTGGGAGTCGGAAATTTAGGTCTTGAGTTTTTCAGTTAACACATGATATGCGTCGGAAATTTAATATATGATATTGTCGTTTCCATTGCCGAGAGTTGATCCCGGGTCTCTCTTGGGTGAGAGCCGATTATCCTAACCAACTAGACAACAATGGATCACATTTTGTGTGCTTTTTAATCTTGAAATCATTGATTTAATAAGATTTAATAATTTCAAGGGCTTTTATAGATTCCACATTAAGTCATGATATCTGACATATCTAATTCTACTCGGGCGTCTTGGGTAAAAAGCAAGGATCCGAGGCAATTTCATTACAATGGAATTCATTTAGTAAATGAATTAGTTAATGTACCATTCTAGTCCTTTGTTACAAATAAAGAAACATGGTGCAATGCTCATCGAGAGTTGACCATTATTTTGCAATCTATACGTATCGTTTGAAATTGTATCGAGTTATCCAAACTATAATTGTTGTTGTACTAATTTCTCGTACCAATGTTCACGAATAACCACAACCAAATATACTTCTTCTTGTTGTCTCGAACAACATAATGTTTTGTCCAATTTCATTTGAAACCTCTACAATTAATCGAATAATGGGATTAAGTTTAGAAATTGATGTTCGGAGAGAAATATCAAAGTAATGTTCGTCATCAATCCTTCGAACATAATATTGATTATTTGGTTAATTGTACATTATTGTAACATTTACTTTAGGTCTTGAGTTTTTGAGTTATCAAATAGATAACGCATTCTATGCGTCGAAAATTTGATATATGATATTGTCTTTTCCATTACCGGGAGTTGAACAAGGGTCTCCCGGGTGAGAACCGATCATCCTAACCAACTAGACTACAATGGATCACATCTTGTGTGTGATCCTTTTCAATATTGCTATAATTGATTAGAAATAAATAATATTTATATATTGCGCACTATCGTTTTTAGGATTATTCTAACACACTATCGTTTTTAGGATTTAATAATTTCAAGGGTTTTTATAGATGCCACATTAACTCATGACATATGATATATCTACTTGTACCCGGGCGTCCCAGGTAAAACGCAAGGATCCAAGGCAATTAAATTACAATGGAATTTAGTTAATGTACCATTCTAGTCCTTTCTTACAAATAAAGAAACATGGTGGAATACACATCGGCAGTTGACCATTATTCTACAATCTATGCGTATTGTTTGAAATTGTATCAAGTTATCCTAACTATAATGTTTGGTGTACTAATTTATCGTAACGATGCTTCTTGTTATCGCGAACAACATAATGTTTTGTCCAATTTCATTTGAATCCTCTATCATTAATCGAGTAATGGGAGTAAGTTTAGAAATTGATGTTACGAGAAAAAATTCAAAGTAAAGTTCCTTATCAATCCTTCAAACATAATATTGATTATTTTGTTAATTGTACAGTATTGTAACACCTACTTTAGGTCTTGAGTTCTTCAGTTATCAAACAGATAACAGATGATATGCGTCGGAAATGTAATATATGATATGGTCCTTTCTATTCCCGAGAGTTGAACACGGGTCTATTGGGTCAGAGTCAAGTATTCTATCCAACTAGACTACAATCGATCAGATCTGCTCCACTTTTTAATATTGCGATCATTGATTAGTAATAAATAATATTTATGTAATGCGCAAGCATCAACGAGAAACAGAGGATTATTCTAACACACTCCCGTTTTTAGGAGTTAATAAGTTCACCGGTTTTTATCGATGTCAACTTAACTCATGATCTATGATGTATGTAGTTTTCCCTATTCCTGTGCTTGTACCCGCGCATCTCGGGCAAAAATCAACAAGTCGAGGCAACTTGATTCCAATGGAATTCATTGAGTAAATGAATTAGTTAATATACTATTCTAGTGCTTTGCTACAAATAAAGAAACATGGTGCAATGTTTGTCGACAGTTGACCAGTATTTTGCAATCTATGCGTATTTTTTGAAATTGTATCAAATTATCAAAACTATAATTGTTGGTTTACAAATTTATCGTAACAATGTTTAGGAATAACCAGAACTGAATGTACTGCTTCTTGTTTTCCCGAAAAACATAATGTTTGGTGCTATTTCATTTGAAACCTCTACCATTAATCGAATAATGGGATTAAGTTTAGAAATTAATGCTAGGAGAAAAGAATTAAAGTAAAGTACATCACCAAAACTTCAAACATAATATTCTAGTGGTTTGCTTGAAATAAAGAAATATGGTGCAATGTTGATCGAGAGTTCACCATTATTCTACAATCTATGCGTATTTTTGGAAATTCTATCCAGTTATCCAAATTATAATTGTAAGTGTAAAAATTTGTTGTAACCATTTTGAGAAATAACCACGACTAAATATATTTCTTCTTCTTGTCCCGAACAACATAATGTTTTGTCAAATTTCATTTGAAACCTCTACGATTAATTGAATAATGGGATTAAGTTTAGAAATTGATGTTAGGAGAAAAAAATGAAAGCAAACTTCGTCATCAATCCTTCAAACATAATATTGATTATTTTGTTAAAACTTCGTCATCAATCCTTCAAACATAATATTGATTATTTTGTTAATTGTAACATCTACTTTAGGTCTTGAGTTTTTGAGTTATCAAACTGTTAACACATGCTATGAGTCGGAAATTTCATATATGATATACTCGTTTCCATTGCCGGGAGTTGAACCCGGGTCTCTCGGGTGAAAGCCGAGTATCCTAACCAACTAGACTACAATGGATCCTAGCTTGTGTACTTCTTAATATTGCAATCATAGATTAGTAATAACTAATATTTATATATTGTGCAAGCATCAACGAGAAACTGAGGATTATTCTAACAGACTCTCGTTTTTATGATTAAATAATTTGAAGGGTTTTTATCGATGCGACATTACCTCATGATCTATGACGTATCTAGTTTTTCCAATGCCTATTTTTGTACCCAGGAGTCTCGTGTGAAAAACAAGGATCCGAACCAACTAGACTACAATAGAATTCATTTAATAAATGAATTAGTTAATATAATATTCTAGTGCTTTTCTTCAAATAAAAAACTATGGTGCAATGTTGATCGAGTGTTCAACATTATTCTACTATTTATGTGTATGATTGGAAATTCTATCAAGTTATCCAAACTATAAAAAGCAAACTAAAGTTTGTCATCAATCCTTCAAACATAATATTGATTATTTTGTTAATTTTACATTATTGTAACAACTACTTTAGGTCTTGAGTTTTTGTGTTATAAAACAGTTAACACATGGTATGCGTTAGAAATTTATAATATGATATTGTCGTTTCCATTGCCGGGAGTTGAACACGGGTCTCTCGGGTGAAAGCCGAGTATCCTAACCAACTAGACTACAATGGATCCTATCTTGTGTATTGCCATCATAGATTAGTAAGAATAAATCTTGGTATATTGCGCAAGCATCAACGAGAAACTGAGGATTATTCTAACACACTCTGGTTTTTATCGATGCGACATTACGCCATGATGTGTGATGTATGTAGTTTTTCCCATGCGAGTTGTTGTACCCGGGAGTTTCGTGTTAAAAACAATTATCCAAACCCACTAGAATACAATGGAATTCATTTAGTAAATGAATTAGTGAATGTAATATTCTAGTGCTTTTGTTCAAATAAAGAAACATGGTGCAATGCTCATCGAGAATTCACCATTATTCGACAATCTATGTGTATTTTTAGAAATTGTATCAAGTTGTCCAAACTATAATTCTTTGTGTACTAATTTATCGTAACAATATTGAGGAATAACTACGACTAAATATACTGCCTCTTCTTATCCCAAACAACATAATGTTTTGTCAAATTTCATTTGAAACCTATACTATTAATTGAATAATGGGATTAAGTTTAGAAATAGATGTTAGGAGAAAAAACTCAAAGCAATGTTCGTCATCAATCCTTCAAACATAACATTGATTATTTTCTTAATTGTACATTATTATAACAACTACTTTAGAGCTTGACTTTTTGACTTATCAAACAATTAACACATGATATACGTGAGAAATTTTATATATGATATTGTCGTTACCATTGCCGGGAGTTAAACCTGGGTCTCTCGGGTGAGAACCAAGTATCCTAACCAACTAGAATACAATGGATCATATCTAGTGTACTTTTTAATATTCCAATCATTGATTAGTAAAAAATAATATTTATATATTGCGCAAGTATCAACGAGAAATTGAGGATTATTCTAACACACTCTTGTTTTTAAGATTTAATAATTTCAATGGTTTTTATCGATGCGATATTAACTCATGATCTATGATGTATCTAGTTTTTCCAATGCCAATTGCTGTACCCGGGAGTCTCGTGTAAAAAAGAAGGATCTGAACCAACTAGACTATAGTGTGCTTGACTATAGTTGACCATTTTTTTGCAATCTATGCGTATTGTTTGATATTGTATCAAGTTATCGAAAGTATAATTGTTGGTGCAATCTATTCCCAGGAGTTGAACCTGGGTCCCTCGTGTGAGAGCCAAGCATTCTAACCACCTAGACTACAATGGATCACATCTTGTGCACTTTTTAATATTCCAATCATTGATTAGTAATAAATAATATTTATATATTGCGCAGGCATCAACGAGAAACAGAGGATAATTCTACCACACTCTCGTTTTTAAGATTTAATAATTTCACGGTTTTTTATCTATGCCAAATTAATTCATGATCTATGATGTATCTAGTTTTTCCTATGCTTTTACTTGTACCCGCGCAAATTAAAGTAAAGTACATCATCAATACTTCAAACATAATATTGATTATTTTGTTAATTGTAACACCTACTTTAGGTCTTGAGTTTTTGAGTTATCAAACTGTTAACAAATGATATGCATCTAAAATTTAACATATGATATTGTTGTTTCCATTGCAGGGAGTTGAAACCGGGTTTCCCGAGTGAGAGCTGAGTATCCAAACCAACTAGACTACAATGGTTCACATCTTGTGTAGTTTTTAAGATTGCAATCATTGATTAGTAATAAATAATATTTATATATTGCGCAAGTAACAACGAGAAAGTGATGATTATTCTAACACACGATCGTTTTTAAGATTTAATAATTTCAAGGGATTTAATCGATGCATCATTACGTCATGGTCTATGACGTATCTAGTTTTGGCAATGCCTATAGTTGTACCTGGGAGTCTCGTGTAAAAAACAAGGTTGTGAACCAACTAGACTACAATGGAATACATTTAGTAAATGAATTAGTTAATGTAATATTCTATTGGTTTCCTTCAAATAAAGAAATATGGTGCAATGTTGATCGAGAGTTCACCATTATTCTACAATCTATGCGTATTTTTGGAAATTCTATCCAGTCATCCAAACTATAATTGTCAGTGTACTAATTTGTCGTAACCATGTTGAGAAATAACCACGACTAAATATATTGCTTCTTCTTGTCCCGAACAACATAATGTTTTGTCAAATTTCATTTGAAACCTCTACTATTAACTGAATAATGGGATTAACTTTAGAAATTGATGTTAGGAGAAAAATATCAAAGCAAAGTTCGTCATCAATCCTTCAAACATAATATTGATTATTTTCTTAATTGTAACATCTACTTTAGGTCTTGGGTTATCAAACCGTTAACCCATGCTATGAGTCGGAAATTTAATATATGATATACTCATTTTCATTGCCGGAAGTTGAACCCGGGTCTCCGGGGTGAAAGCCGAGTATCCTAACCAACTACACTACAATGAATCCTATCTTCTGTACTTCTTAATATTACAATCATAGATTAGTAATAAATAATATTTATATGTTGCACAAGCATCAACGAGAGCTGAGGATTATTGTAACACACTCTCCTTTTTAAGATTTAATAATTTCAAGTGTTTTTATCGATGCGATATTAACTCATGATCTATGATGTATCTAGTTTTTCCCATGCCAATTGTTGTACTCAGGAGTCTCGTGTAAAAAGCAAGAATCCGAACCAACTAGACTATACTGGAATTCTTTTAGTAAATGAATTAGTTAATATAATATTCTAGTGTTTTACTTCAAATCAAGAAATATTGTGCAATGCTCATCGAGAATTCACCATTATTCGACAATCTATGCGTATTTTCGGAAATTGTATCAAGTTATCCAAACTATAATTCTTGGTGTACTAATTTGTCGTAACAATGTTGAGGAATAACCACAACTAAATATACTGCTTCTCCTTGTCCCGAACCACATTATGTTTTGTCAAATTTCATTAGAAACCTCTACTATTAATTGAATATTCGTATTAAGTTTAGAAATTGATGTGAGGAGTAAAAAATCAAAGCAAAGTTCATTATTAATTCTTTCAACATAATTTGGATTATTTTGTTAATTGTACATTATTCTAACAACTACTTTAGAGCTTGAGCTTTTGAGTTCATTTTGTTAATTGTACACTATTGTAAGTACTTTACGTCTTGAGTTTTTGAATTATCAAACAGTTAACACATGACATGCGTCGCAAAATTTTATATATGATATTGTCTTTTCTATTGTCTTTTTTATATATGATATTCTAACCAACCAGACATCAATGGAACACATCTTGTGCAGTTTTTAATATTGCAATTATTGATTGGTAATAAATAATATTTATATATTGCTTAAGCATAAATGAAAAACTGAGGTTTGTTGTAACACACTGTCGTTTTTAAGATTTCATAATTTCACGGCTTTTTATTGATGCCAGAGTAACTCATGATATATAATGTATCTAGTTTTTCCTATCGCGTTTCGAGTAAGAATCAACGATTCGAGGCAACTTCATTACAATGGAATTCATTTGGCAATGGTCATCGACAGTTGACCATTATTCTACAATCTATGCGTATTGTTTGAAATTGTATCGAGTTATCCAAACTATAATTGTTGGTGTACTAATTTATCGTAACAATGTTGAGGAATAACCACAACTAAATATACTACTTCTTGTTGTCCCGAACAACATAATGTTTTGTCCAATTTCATTTGAAACATTTACCATTAATCAAATAATGGGAGTTAGTTTAGAAATTCATGTTAGGAGAAAAAAATCAAACTAAAGATCGTCATCAATCCTTCAAACATAATATTGATTATTTTGTTAATTGTACATTATTGGAACACCTACTTTAGGTCTTGAGTTTGTGAGTTATCAAACAGTTAACACATGATATGTGTCGAAAATTTAATATATAATATTGTCGTTTCCATTGCCGGGTGTTGAACACAGGTCTCTCGGGTGAAAGACGAGTGTCCTAACCAACTAGACTACAATGGATCATATCTTTTGTATCTTTTAATATTGCAATCATTGATTAATAATAAATAATATTTATATATTGCGCAAGCATCAACGAGAAACTGAGGATTTTTATCGATGCGATATTAACTCATGATCTATGATGTATCTAGTTTTTCTCATGCCAATTGTTGTACTCGGGAGGCTTGTGTAAAAAACAATGATCCAAACGAACTAGACTACAATGGAATTCATTTAGTAAATGAATTAGTTAATGTAATAGTGTAGTGCTTTACTTCAAATAAAGAAACAATGTGCCATGCTCAGTGAGAATTCACCATTATTCGACAATCTATGCGTATTTTTAGAAATTGTATCAAGTTATCCAAACTATAATTCTTGGTGTACTAATTTGTCGTAATAATATTGAGGAATAACTACGACTAAATATATTGCTTCTTCTAGTCCCGAACAACATAATGTTTTGTCAAATTTCATTTGAAACCTATACTATTAATTGAATAATGGGATTAACTTTAAAAATTGATGTTAGGAGAAAAATATAAAAGCAAAGTTCGTCATCAATCCTTCAAACATAATTTTGATTATTTTGTTAATTGTACATTATTCTAACAACTACTTTAGAGCTTGAGTTTTTGAGTTATCAAACAATTAACACATGATATGTGTCAGGAATAGTACTAAAACAGAGATGGAATTAGTACTAAGAACAACAGTACTATTAGTACTAAGAGGACGGGACTGCGTAAGATTCCCGAGAGAGGAAGTGAGAAGAGGAGAGAGAGAGATAGCGAGAATGAGAGAGAGAGAGAGATGATGACAGCAGCTAATACATTATGTGAAAAGATAAGTACAAGCGGCTAAGAGGCTTAAGACTGGCGTTGAACCAATTTGGTTCAAAACAATGCTTTGTGCCTACTTTTATAGTGTTTTTAGGAATAATCCTGAAGCTTCTAGAATGTTCTAGAGAGATCTGGAATATACATCAATTTTCTATGATAAAGTATAAATCAAAATAATATCCTACAAAATACAATTCATAGTCTAATGGTAAGAGCTCGACCCACGTAGCATAAAGTTATGGGTTCGAGTCTTGCCATATCATGTCACTATCTCCCCCTTAAAGACGACGAGTGGAACGAGTCGGCGCTAATTGCGGATCGGGTTTGTCCGGATACTTTCGGTGGAAATCAGCAAGAAGATCTTGTGCATTGGCAACATTCTCGACGGGTTCCCAAGTACGTTCGCTCGGACTATAACCGAGCCAATCGACCAAGTAATAAAGTTTGTTGCGAACAAGTTTGGAATCGAGGATGGCAGCACCTTCATACTCCGGGCCGTCGTCCAACTCCAGCGGGGGCGGCGGTGGTGTCACACGATCGGGAATGGTGTTTGCTTTATAAGGTTCAAGAAGAGAACAATGGAAAACCGGATGTATCTGAAGCTGCGGAGGGAGATCCAGGCGGAAGGTGACATCATTAATCTTCCCCGTAATACGGAAAGGACCGAGTCGTCGATAATCCAACTTGTCGCACGGTCGAGTAGTCTTGATGTGACGACGTAAGAGCCATACTCGATCTCCGATGGCAAAAGAGGAGGGAATTCGATGACGATCCGCATAAGTCTTCTGTGTGTGTTGAGCATGACGAAGGTGAGTAGAGAGATCCATCTGGATCTTGCGTAGCCTCTCCAAATGGTCCTCGGCACGAGGGTTGGTAGGTAGCTCCGGAGTGTCGATCACCGACCAGCGAGGATGGAAACCGGTATAAGCGAAAAATGGGGAGACCCGAGTCGAGGACTGAATAGCATTATTATACGCAAACTCCGCAAAGTGGAGAATCTCGGCCCAATCATCCTGTTGATAACTCAGGAAACACCAGAGATATTGCTCCAACGTTTGGTTTGTTCGTTCCGCCTGTCTGTCGGTTTGAGGATGGTAGTCGGAGGAGAGGTTGCAGGAGACCTTGAGCATCCTGAAGAGATACTGCCAAAATTTGGAGACAAATTGCGGGCCTCGGTCACTGATAATACTGTTTGGGAGGCCATGATGCCGAAATACCTCACGCATAACAAGAGCGGCGATTTCCTCGCTAGTGATGGCTTTAGTACATGGCACAAAATGTGCCATCTTCGTATATCGATCGACGACGGTTAGGATAGCATCGAACCCCTTCGAGACCGGCAGATCTGTGATAAAATCAAGACAAATAGACTGCCATGGCTTACTTGGAATTGGTAAAGGTTCCACCAAGCCATATGGATGGTGTCGTGGCATCTTTGCTCGGCAGCAAGCATCACAGGTCCGAACGTAGTCGTCGACAAAATGGCGCATGTGGGGCCACCAAAAAGATCGTTGCACTAGCTCCAACGTCTTGGTACTACCGAAATGTCCCGCCGTATGGGTGTCATGACAATGTTGGACGATTTGAAGGCGACAGGAGCAATCGGGGACATATACGCGCTTTTTAAAGAATAACAAACCATCATGATATTCGAATTGTCGGTAGTCAATACTTGGTTGTTGAGACTGAGAACAGGATGCCCGAGAAGTATCAATGTGCGCCAGGATGTTTTGAGCAAAACTATCCGTCTTCAAGGTTGCACGTATGTCATCGGTAATCCGTGAATCCATCGGGGTGTGAAAAATCCGCGTCGTGTGCAATCGTGTTGGTCCCAAGATTACATGCTTTTGATTATCAAATGTTGCGTCACCAGGACGAGGTGCAAGATATGAACGCCGTGATAGTGCATCTGCTTTTCCTTGTTGCTTTCCCGGTCGATATGTGATTTCGAAGTCGAAACGCGTGAGGAATTGCGCCCACCGAGCTTGCCGTCGATTTAGTACGCGAGCGTTCTGAAAATAAGCAAGATTTTTATGATCGCTAAAGACAATGACCTGATGTGGAGAGCCCTCTAAGAAATGCCGCCATTGTACAAATGAATCCACGATGGCTAATAACTCCTTCATGTATTTCGTAGTTGATTTCTGCGACATTGAATTTGCGCGAATGGAAAGCCACCGGATGCAACTCTTCTTTATCGCCTTGTTGAGAAAGGATGCTACCGAGGGCGAAATCTGATGCGTCGGCCTCCATGATGAATGGTTTGCTTCTATCCACATGAGCTAGAATCGGTGCTGATGTAAAGGCTTTCTTAAGATGCCGAAAAGCCATATCTGCTTCGATGGACCAAAGAAATGCTTGGCCCTTCTTCGTAAGTTGTGTGAGAGGTAAAATAATCTTCGAGTAATCCTGTATAAACTTACGGTAGAAGTTAGCAAAACCTAGAAAACATTGTACATCTCGTACCGACCGTGGAATTTGCCACTCTAGTACAGTTTGGATTTTAGCTGGATCCATGGCGATGCCCTTTGAGGAGATGACGTAGCCTAGAAATTCCACTTGCTTGCAGTCAAAGCTACATTTTTCTAGCTTGGCATAAAGACCATTCTCGCGGACTCACTTTAGTACTAATAGTACATGAGAATCGTGCTCTTCCTGGGTCTTCGAATAAATCAACAGATCATCCAGATAAATGATCAAACAGATATCCAAGAGGTCTCTGAATATATCATTTGCCATGTGTTGGAAGACTGCGGGTGCATTGGTTAAGCCAAACGGCATAACAGTATACTCGAAATGCCCATACCGCGTGCGAAAAGCGGTCTTCCACTTATCTCCCGGTCGGATCCGCACGAGATTATACACTCCTCGTAGGTCGATTTTAGTAAAAAACTTGGCACCATTAACTCGCTCTAAAAGACTTGATATAAGAGGAAGTGCATACCTATTCCGGATGGTGACTTTATTCAATCCGCGGTAATCAACGACAAGACGAAGTGAGCCATCTTTCTTCTTGACAAAGAAGATGGGTGCACCGGCCGGAGATTTCGAATGACGGATGAACCCGCTTGCCAAGTTCTCCTCTATGTAGGCTCGAAGGACTTCTAACTCGGTGGGTGACAAGTTGTAAATTGGTCCCCATGGTGGCTCGGTTCCTGGTTGTAAATCGATGGGACAGTCATAGGGACGGTGATGAGGAAGGGTATCGGCTTTTACCTTGTCAAATACATCGGCATAAGGATGATATTTTGCCGGAAGTTGTATTGAGGAGTCCTTCTTAATAGTGCTAGAAGGATGTACTGATATGGCAAATAGGAACATTGCCTCCTTGGGTCCTTCTTTGCGTAGTTGATGGAGTGAAATGGTCGAAACTCGGTGAGTTGATTCTTGGGGTGGTCGATATCGGACTTCTCTTGTTCTCCAATCTATGGCTGGATTATGTAATTCAAGCCAAGGTAATCCTAGGACAATGGGATGCTCTGGACTACTAATTATATTAAATGATATTATACACACAAAACTACCTAGGACAACTTGAATGGGTTCTGATTCTTCTACAATATTCCCGGAAGCAATGGGACGACCATCAATGACCACTACAGATGCTTGGGGCATATCTAAGAAGCTTGGGCAAAATTTCGATCCATGAAACAGGAATTAGCTCCGGAATCTAAAAGTGCTAGGACGGGTACTGGGGGAGTACTTTTAGTACTAACAATGACTTGGGCTAGGAACACATTGCTAACTTGCTTGGAAGGAATGGAACCACTAATGGGCTGTACAGATCTAGGGCTGCTGTCCAACCAAATGGCTCCTATTTTGGCTAGACTCAATCGTTTAACTCTTCATCTAATTGACTAAGGATTTCAAATTTATTTGAGATACTTGGGCTATTAGTACTATGAATACTATCTGACACTCTATTAGTACTATTAATACTATCAGACACTCCGAAGGGAAGAATTGACTCGGGTTTAGTACAGGTGACGATTTGATTTACCTGTCTTCTTGGCCTATGGGGACAATTGATGGTGATATGTCCTGGTCCACCGCAATAAAGACATAATCGATTGGCACGTCATCGTTTCTTTTCTTCTTCTGATAACGGGTCGCGTCGACGCATGGTATCGATCTCCATCGGTGTCGAAGTATTTGCTTGAGGTATGTCTTGTGCAAATGGTTTAGCTGCGACTGAGGCGTAAGTGGGCTCTGGCCTAGAGCGTGGTATCTATAGTTGACGTTCTGAACGCCGTTCAAAAAGGCGGTTGTCACATCGAACTGCTCGACTGATTGCCTCCGTAAGAGACTTTGGTTCTTCGGGGAAAGTTAGAAGTAGATCTTTGACATCGTTTCGCAAGCCATAGCGAAACTGCTCCATTAGTGCTTGATCATCCCAGGGTATATCTGAAGCAAGTAGGCGGATATCCGCCGCGTAAGCGGAGGCTGGACGATCGCCTTGACGCAATCGCCGGATCTTGTTGATCGCCGTCCTGATGCTGTCGGTGTCTCCAAAGCAGGCTTTAAACTCACCAATAAAATCTTCAAAGTTATTAAGTAAGGGCGATTGTTTTTCTAGAAGCGGAGCAAACCATGCCAAGGCTGAGCCGCTAAGTAGCGTGCCTATTAGGCCAACTCGAGATGCATCAGTGGGATATCGGGAAGGATGCATCTGGATGACTAAGTGTACATGATTAAGGAATCCCCGGAATTGCGAACGCGTTCCATCAAATTTCACAGGAAGTCCAATCTTGGGCTCTTTATGAAATCCTTGGGGACTAGATCCTTGTTGTTGCAACGCTGCTTCGAGTTGTTGTACCCGTAACGCTAACTCCCCATGTTGTTGTTGCGTTTGTTGTTTTTCTAGAGCGATTTGTTGCAGATCCCCTATCAGCCTTTGGTTTTCTTGTTCCAGGGCAACAAACTTTTCTTTTAGGCACTGTAGCTCGGAGAAAACGGATTGGTATTCTTGGGCGCTAACAGTAGCCATAGTATAGGGAAAAGGGTAGGAGGATGAGGGAAAGTGACAAGTAGGCTAGAGGAAAAAATTGGTTCAAACTGTCAGGAATAGTACTAAAACAGAGATGGAATTAGTACTAAGAACAGTAGTACTATTAGTACTAAGAGGACGGGACTGCGTAAGATTCCCGAGAGAGGAAGTGAGAAGAGGAGAGAGAGAGATAGCGAGAATGAGAGAGAGAGAGAGATGATGACAGCAGCTAATAGATTATGTGAAAAGATAAGTACAAGCGACGAAGAGGCTTAAGACTGGCGTTGAACCAATTTGGTTCAAAACAATGCTTTGTGCCTCCTTTTATAGTGTTTTTAGGAATAATCCTGAAGCTTCTAGAATGTTCTAGAGAGATCTGGAATATACATCAATTTTCTATGATAAAGTATAAATCAAAATAATATCCTACAAAATACAATTCATAGTCTAATGGTAAGAGCTCGACCCATGTAGCATAAAGTCATGGGTTCGAGTCTTGCCATATCATGACAATATGCGTCGGAAATTTAGATATGATATTGTCGTTTCCATTGACGGGAGTTAACCACAGGTCTCTCGGGTGAGAGCTGTGAGAGACCTAAGTATCCTAACCAACTAGACTACAATGGATCATATCTAGTGTACATTTTAATATTGTAATCATTAATTAGTAATCAATAATATTTATATATGGCTTAAGCATCCACGAGAAACTGAGGATTATACTGACACACTCTCGTTTTAAAGATTTAATAATTTCAAGGGTTTTTATCGATGCGATATTAACTCATGATCTATGATGTATCTAGTTTTTCCCATGTGAGTTGTTTTACCCGGGAGTCTCGTGTAAAAAACAAGGATCTGAACCAACTAGACTACAATGGAATTCATTTAGTAAATGAGTTAGTGAATGTAATATTCTAGTGCTTTACTTCAAATAAAGAAACATGGTGCAATGCTCTCCGGGAATTCATCATTATTCGAGAATCTATGCATATTTTTGGAAATTGTATCAAGTTATCCAAAGTATAATTGTTGGTGTACTAATTTGTCGTAACAATGTTGAGGAATAACCACGACTAAATATACTGCTTCTTCTTGTCGCGTACAACATAGTATTTTGTCAAATTTCATTTGAAACCTCTACTTTTAATTGAATAATGGGATTAAGTTTAGAAATTGATGTGAGGAGTAAAAAATCAAAGCAAAGTTCTTTATTAATCCTTCAAACATAATATTGATTATTTTGTTAATTGTACATTATTGTAACTACTTTACGTCTTGAGTTTTTCAGTTATCAAACAGTTAAGACATGACATCCATCGCAAAAATTTATATATGATATTGTCCTTTCTATTCCCGAGAGTTGAACTCGGGTCTCTCGGGTGAGAGCCGAGTATTAACTCATGATATATATTGTATCTAGTTTTTCCGATCGCGTTTCGAGTAAGAATTAACGATTCTAGGGAACTTGATTACAATGGAATTCATTTAGTAAATGAATTGGTTAATGTACTATTCTAGTGCTTTGGTATAAAGAAAGAAACATGCTGCAATGCTTGTGGACAGTTGAGCATTATTCTGCAATCTATGCCTATTGTTTAAAATTGTATTAAGGTATCCAAACTATAATTGTTGGTGTACTAACTTATCGTAACAATGTTGAGGAATAACACCAACTAAACATACTGCTTCTTGTTGTGCCGAACAACATAATGTCTAGTCCAATTTCATTCGAAACCTCTAACATTAATCAAATAATTGGATTATGTTTAGAAATTGATGTTAGGAGAAAAAAATTAAAGTAAATTACATCATCAATCGTTCAAACATAATATTAATTATTTTGTTAATTGTACATTATTGTAACACCTACTTCAGGTCTTGAGTTTATCAGTTATCAAACAGTTAACAGATGATATGCATCGGAAATTTAATTTATGATAGTGTTGTTTCCATTGTCGGGAGTATATCCCACGTCTCTCGGGTGAGAGCCGAGTATCCTAACCAACTAGACTACAATGGATCACATTTTGTGTGCTCTTTAATCTTGCAATCATGGATTAGAAATAAATAATATTTATATTTTGGGCAAGCATCAACAAAAAACTGAGGTTTATTCTAGCACACTCTCATTTTTAAGATTTAATAATTTCAAGGGTTTTTATAAATTCCACATTAACTCATAAAATACCTGACATATCTAATTCTACCCGGGCGTCTCAGGTAAAAAGCAAAGATCTGAGGCAATTTGATAACAATGGAATTCATTTAGTAAATGAATTAGTTAATTTACATTTCTAGTACTTTGTTACAAATAAAGAAACATGGTGCAACAGTCATCGATAGTTGACCATTATTCTACAATCGATGCGTATTGTTTGAAATTGTATAGAGTTATCCAAACTATAATTGTTGGTGTACTAATTTCGTACCAATGTTAATGAATAACTACATCCAAATATACTGCTTCTTGTTGTCTTGAACAACATAATGTTTTGTCCAATTTCATTTGAAACCTCCACCATTAATCGAATAATGGGATTACGTTTAGAAATTGATGTTAGGAGAGAAATATCAAAGTAAAGCTCGTCATCAATCCTTCAAACATAATATTGATTATTTGGTTAATTGTACATTATTGTAACATTTACTTTAGGTCTTGAGTTTTTAAGTTATCAAACAGATAACGCATTATATGCGTTGGAAATTTAATATATGACATTGTGGTTTCCATTGCCGGGAGTTGAACCCGGGTCTCTTGGGTGAGAGCCGAGTATCCTAACCAACTAGACATGAATGGATAACATTTTATGTGCTTTTTAATATTGCAATCATTGATTAGAAATAAATAATATTTATATTTTGCGCAAGCATCAACGAAAAACTGAGGATTATTCTACCACACTCTCGTTTTTAAGATTTAATAATTTCAAGGGTTTTTGTTGATGCCACATTAACTCATGATATCTGATGGGAGTCTAGTGTAACAAACAAGGATCCGAACGAACTAGACTACAATGGAATTCATTTAGTAAATGAATTAGTTAATGTAATATTCTACTACTTTACTTCAAATAAAGAAACATGGTGCAATGCTCATCGAGAATTCATCTTTATTCGACAATCTATGCGTATTTTTGGAAATTGTATCAAGTTATCCAAACTATAATTGTTGGTGTACTAATTTGTCATAACAATGTTGAGGACTAACCACGACTAAATATACTGATTCTTCTTGTCATGTACAACATAATATTTTGTCAAATTTCATTTGAAACCTCTACTATTAATTGAATAATGGGATTAAGTTTAGAAATTGATGTTAGGAGAAAAAAACCAAAGCAAAGTTCTTTATCAATCCTTCAAACATAATATTGATTACTTTGTTAATTGTAAATTATTGTAACTACTTTACGTCTTGAGTTTTGGAGTTATCAAACAGTTACGACATGACATGCGTTGCAAAATTTTATATATGATATTGTCTTTTCTATATCCAAGAGTTGAACCCGGGTCTCTCAGGTGAGAGCCGAGTATTCTAACCAACTAGACTACAATGGATCACATCTTCTACACTTTTAAATATTGTAATCACCGATTGCTAATCAATAATATTTATATATTGCTTAAGCATCAATGAAAACTTAGGATTGTTCTAACACACTCTTATTTTTAAGATCTAATAACTTCACAACTTTTTATCGATGCCACATTAACTCATGATATATAATGTATCTAGTTTTTCCTATCGCGTTTCAAGTAAGAATCAACGATTCGAGGCAACTTGATTACAATAGAAGTCATTTAGTAAATAAATTAGTTAATTTACTATTCTAGTGCTTTGCTACAAATAGAGAAACATGGTGCAATGCTTGTCGCCAGTTGAGCATTATTCTGCAATCTATGCCTATTGTTTGAAATTGTATTAAGGTATCCAAACTATAATTGTTGGTGTACTAATTTATCGTAACAATGTTGACGAATAATCACAACTAAGCATACTACTTCTTGTTGTCCCGAACAACATAATGTTTGGTTCAATTTCATTCGAAACCTATACCATTAATCAAATAATGGGATTAAGTTTACAAATTGATGTTACGAGAATAAAATTAAAGTAAAGTTCGTCATCGATCCGTCAAACATAATATTGTACATTAATGTAAAACCTACTTTAGGTCTTGAGTTATCAAACAGTTAACACATGATATGCGTCGGAAATTGAATATATGATATTGTTGTTTCCATTGCGGGTAGTTGAACACGGGTCTCTCAGGTGAAAGCCGAGTATCCTAACTAACTAGACTACAATGGATCCTATCTTATGTATAGATATATTGCAATCATAGAATAGTAATAAGTAATATTTATATATTGCGCAAGTATCAACGAGAAACTGAGGATTATTCTAACACACTCTCGTTTTTAAGATTTAATAATTTGAATGGTTCTTATCAATATGACATTACCTCATGATCTATGATGTATCTAATTTTTCCAAAGCCTATTGTTGTACCCAGAAGCCTCGAGTCAAAAACAAGGATCTGAACCAACTAGTCTAGAATAGAATTCATTTAGTAAATAAAGAACTATGGTGCAAAGTTAATCAAGGGTTCACCATTACTCTACAATCTATGCGTATTTTTGGAAATTCTATCAAGTTATCCAAACTGTAATTGTCGGTGTACCAATTTGTCGTAACAATATTGAGAAATAGCCACGACTAAATTTACTGCTTGTTCTTGTCCCGAGCAACCTAATGTTTTGTCAAATTTCATTTGAAACCTCTACTATTAATTGAATAATGGGATTAAGTTTAGAAATTGATGTTTTGATTAATCCCATTGATGAGAAAAACCTGAATGTAAAGTTCTTTCTCAATCCTTCAAACATAATATTGATTATTTTGTTAATTGTACATTATTCTAACAACTACTTTAGGGCTTGAGTTTTTGAGTTATCAAACAGTTAACACATGACATGTGTCGCAAAATTTGATATATGATATTTTCTTTTCCATTACCGGGAGTGGAACCCGGGTCTCTCGGGTGAGAGCTGAGTATTCTAACCAACTAGACTACAATGGATCACATCTTGTGTGCTTTTTAATATTGCAATCATTGATTCGAAATAAATAATATTTATATATTGCGCAAGCATCAACGAAAGCTGAGAATTATTCTAACACACTGTCATTTTTAAGATTTAATAATTTCAAGGGTTTTTAAGATTTAACTCATGATATATGATATGTCTACTTGTACCTGAGCGTGTCAGGTAAAAATGCAAGGATCCGAGGCAACTTGATTACAATGCAATTCATTTAGTAAATGAATTAGTTAATGTACCATTCTAGTCCTTTGTTATAAAGAAAGAAACATTGTGCAATGATCATCAACAGTTGACTATTATTTTTTAATCTATACGTATGTTAGAAATTGTAACAAGTTATCCAAACTATAAATTTTGGTGTACTAATTTGTCGTAACAATGTTGAGGAATAACCACAACTAAATATACTACTTCTTCTTGTCCTGAACAACATAATGTTTTGTCAAATTTCATTTGAAACCTCTAGTATTAATTGAATAATGGGATTAAGTTTAGAAATTGATGTTAGGAGAAAAAAACCAAAGTAAAATTCTTTATCAATCCTCCAAACATAATATTGAATATTTTGTTAACTGTACATTATTGTAACACCTACTTTAGGTCCTGAGTTTTTGTTTGATACCTACTTTAGGTCTTGAGTTTTTGTTTGATACCTACTTTAGGTCTTGAGTTTTTGAGTTATCAAACAGTTAACACATGATATGCATCGGAATTTTAATATATGATATTGTCGTTTCCATTGCTAGGAGTTGAACCCGGGTCTCTAAGGTGAGAGCCAAGTATCCTAACCAACTGGACTACAATGGATCATATCTAGTGTACTTATTCATATTGCCATGATTGATTAGTAATCAATAATATTGCTATGGTTGAACCCGGGTCTCTCAGGTGAGTGCCTAGTATCCTAACCAACAAGACTACAATGGATTATATCTTGTGTACTTTTCAATATTGCAATCATTGATTAGTAATAAATAATATTTATATATTGTGCAAGCATCAACGAGAAATAGAGGATTACTCTAACACAGTCTCGGTTTTAAGATTTAATAATTTCAAGGGTTTCCATCGATGCGATATTAACTCATGATCTATGATGTATCTAGTTTTTCCCATGCCAATTACTGTACCCGGGAGTCTCGTGTAAAAATCATGGATCCGAATCAACTAGACTACAATGGAATTCATTTAGTAAATGAATTAGTTAATGTAATATTCTAGTGCTTTGCTTCAAATAAAGAAATATGGTGCAATGTTGATCGAGAGTTCACCATTATTCTACAATCCATGCGTATTTTTGGAAATTCTATCAAGTTATCCAAACTATAATTGTTGGTGTACTAATTTGTCATAACCATGTTGAGAAATGACTAAATATATTGCTTCTTCTTGTCCCGAACAACATAACATTTTGTCAAATTTCATTTGAAACCTCTACTATTAATTGAATAATGGGATTAAGTTTAGAAATTGATGTTAGGAGAAAAAAAGGAAAGCAATATTCGTCATCAATCCTTGAAAGATAATATTGGTTATTTTATTAATTGTACATGATTGTAACATCTACTTTAGGTCTTGAGTTTTTGAGTTTTCAAACAGTTAACACAAGATATGCCTCGGAAATTTAATATATGATATTGTCGTTTTCATTGCCGGGAGTTAAACCCGAGTCTCTCGTATGAGAGCCGAGGATTCTAACCAACGAGGCTTCCATGGATCACATCTTGTAGACTTTTTAATATTGCAATCATTGATTAGTGATAAATAATATTTATATATTGTGCAAGCATCAACAAGAAACAGAGGGTTATTCTAACACACTCTCATTTTTAAGATTTAATAAATTCACTGGTTTTTATCGATGCCAAACTAACTCATGAGCTATCATGTATCTAGTTTTTCCTATGGTTGTACTTGTACCCACGTGTCTCGGGTAAAAATCAACAATTCCAGGCATCTCGATTACATAGGAATTCATTTAGTAAATGAGTTAGTTAATGTACTATTCTAGTGCCATGCTCCAAATAAAAAAAAATGGTGCAAAGCTTGTTGACGGTTGAACATTATTTTGCAATCTATGCGTATTGTTTGAAATTGTATCACGTTATCTAAACTATAATTGTTGGTGTACTAATTTATCGTAATAATGTTGAGGAATAACCAGATAATATTTTCTTCTTCTTGTTGTCCCGAACAACATAATATTTTGTCCATTTTCTTTCGAAACCTCTACCATTAATCGAATAGTGGAATTAAGTTTAGAAGTTGATGTTAGGAGAAGAAAATCAAAGTAAAGCTCGTCATCAATCGTTGAAACATAAAGTTGATTGTTTTGTTAATTGTACATTATTGTAACACCTACTTTAGGACTTGAGTTTTTGAGTTATCAAACAGTTAACACCTGATATGCGTCGAAATTTAATATATGATATTGTCGTTTCCATTGCCAGGAGTTGAACCCCGGTCTCTCAGGTGAGGGCCGAGTATCCTAACCAAGTAGACTATCGTGGATCACATCTTGTGTGCTTTTTAATTGTTACCGGCCGGCAAAGGAGTCCAGAGTGGGAAACGGAGAACTAATTAATTAGTAGGAATGTGGTTGTAATTAAGTTATGAGTGTGGACGGACGGACCGGAATCGGTATGCCGTTTCGGATCCGGACCGATCCCGAACAGGTGCGGATGGCACCGTTTTGTAATACAGACCGGAAACCTATTTAAAGGCCCGGATACAATGTAATAGTTAGCGGTTAATTAATGAAAGCTTAAGCGTTGTTATATCTCTGTGTTAATTGCCGTTCTGTCTTAATTGTTATATCTTACGCGTGTTATGAAATACGATCCTAATAAGTAACTTAACTAAATCGGATTAGGCGTTGAAGTCTAATCCGGTAGCCGTAACACCCTTTGGTGAAGTGTCTCCCGTAGACACCTTGTGTTAGGCCATTGTCCGGCCCGAAGAGTTAACATTAATCTTGCTATCATTGATTAGAAATAAATAATATTTATATATTGCGCAAGCATCAACAAAAAACAGACGATTATTCTAACACACTCTCGTTCTTAAGATTTAATAATTTCAAGGGTTTTTATCAATGCCATATTCACTCATGATATAGGATATATCTACTTGTACCCAGGTGCTCAGGTAAAAAGCAACGATCCGAGGCAACTAGATTACAATGGTATTCATTTAGTAAATGGCTTAGTTAATGTACCATTTTAGTCCTTTGTTAGAAATAAAGAAACATGGTGCAATACTCATCGATAGTTGATCATTATTTTGCAATCTATGCGTATTGTTTGAAATTCCATCGAGTTATCCAGACTATATTTTTCGTGTACTAATTTGGCGTAACAAATTTGTGGAATAACCAGAACTAAATATATTGCATCTTGTTATCCTGAACAAAAATAATGTTAGGTCTTCAGTTTTTGAGTTATCGAACACTTAACACTTGACATGCGTTGCAAAATATGATATATGATATTGTCTTTTCTATTGGTTGGAGATGAACCCGGGTCTCGCGATAGTTGACCATTATTTTGCAATCTGTGCGTAAAAAAACAAGGATCCGAACCAACTAGACTACAATGGAATTTATTTAGTAAATGAATTAGTTAATGTTATATTCTACTACTTTACTTCAAATAAAGAAATATGGTGCAATGTTGATCGAGAGTTCACCATTATTCCACAATCTATGCGTATCTTTGGAAATTCTATCAAGGTATGCAAACTATAATTGTCAGTGTACTAATTTGTCGTAACCATGTTGAGAAATAACAACGACTAAATATATTGCTTCTTCTTCTCCCGAACAACATAATATTTTATAAAATTTCATTTGAAACCTCTACTATTATTGAATAATGGGATTAAGTTTACAAATTGATGTTACTAGAAAAAAATGAAAGGAAAGTTCGTCATCAATTCTTCAAACATAATATTGATTATTTTATTAATTGTACATTATTGTAACATCTACTTTACGTCTTGAGTTTTTGAATAATCAAACAGTTAAAACAAGATATGCGTCGGAAATTTAATATATGATATTGTCGTTTTCATTGCCAGGAGTTGAACCCGGGTCTATCAGGTGAGAGCCGAGTATTCTAACCAACTAGACTTCAATGGATCACATATTGTATAGTTTTTAATATTGCAATCATAGATTAGTAATAAATAATATTTACATATTGCGCAAGCATCAACAAGAAACAGAGGATTATTCTAACACACCATCAATTTTAAGATTAAATAATTTCACTGGTTTTTATCGATGCCAAATTAACTCATCATCTATGATGTATCTAGTTTTTCCTATGCCTGTGCTTGTAACCGCGCGGCTTGGGTAAAAATCAACGATTCAAGGCAACTTGATTTCAATGGAATTGATTGAATAAATGAATTGGTTAATGTACTATTCTGGTGCTTTGGTATAAAGAAAGAAACATGGTGCAATGCTTGTCAACAATTGACCATTATTTTACAATCTATGCGTATTGCTTGGAATTGTATCAAGTTATCCAAACTATAATTGTTGGTCTACTAATTTATCGTAACAATGTTGAGGAATAACCATAACTAAATATACTACTTCTTGTTGTCCCGAACAACATAATGTTTGGTCCAGTTTCATTCGAAACCTTTACCATTAATCGAATAATGGGATTAAGTTTAGAAATTGATGTTCGGAGGAAAAAATCAAAGTAAAGTTCTTTATCAATCCTTCAAACATAATATTGATTATTTTTTTAACTGTACATTATTGTAACACCTACTTTAGGTCTTGAGTTATTGAGTTCTCAAACAGTTAACACATGATATGCGTCGAAAATTTAATATATGATATTGTCGTTTCCATTTCGGGGAGTTGAACCCGGATCTCTCGGGTGAGAGCTGAGTATCCTAACCAACTAAAGTACAATGGATCACATTTTGTGTGCTTTGTAATATTACAATCGTTGATGAGAAATAAATACTATTTATATTTTGTGGAAGCATCAACAAAAAACTGAGGATTATTCTAACACACTCTCGTTTTTAAGATTTACAAATTTCAAGGGTTTTTATAAATGTCACATTAACTCATGGTATATGACATATCTACTTTTACCCTGGCGTCACAGGTAAAACGCAAGGATCCGAGGCAATTTAATTACAATGGAATTTAGTTAATGTACCATTCTAGTCCTTTGTTACAAATAAAGAAACATCGTACAATAGTCATCAACAGTTGACCATTATTCCACAATCTATGCGTATTGTTTGAAGTTGTATCGAGTTATCCACAACAAACTATAATCTTTGGTGTACTAATTAATTGTAACAATGTTGAGGAATAACCACAACTATATATACTGCTTCTTGTTGTCCCGAACAACATAATGTTTGGTCCAATTTCATTCGAAACCTCTACCATTAATCGAATAATGGGATTAAATTTAGAAATTGATGTTAGGAGAAAACAATTAAAGTAAAGTTCTTTGTCAATCCTTCAAACATAATATTAATTATTTTGTTAATTGTACATTATTGTAAGAACTACTTTAGGGCGTCTCAGGTAAAAAGCAAGGATCCAAAGCAATTTGATTACTATGGAATTCCTTTAGTAAATGAATTAGTTAATGTACCATTCTAGTCCTTTGTTACAAATAAAGAAACACGGTACAATGCTCATCGACAGTTGACCATTATTCTGCAATCTATGCCTATTGTTCGAAATTGTCTCGAGTTATGCAAACTATAATTGTTGGTGTACTAATTTCTCGTACCAATGTTGATGAATAACCACAACCAAGTATAGTGCTTCTTGTTATCCCGAACAACATAATGTTTTGTCCAATTTCATTTGAAACCTCTACCATTAATCAAATAATGGGATTAAGTTTAGAAATTGATGTTAGCAGAGAAATATCAAAGTAAAGTTCGTCATCAATTGTTCAAACATAATATTGATTATTTTGTTAATTGTACATTATTGTAACATTTACTTTAGGTCTTGACTTTTGGAGTTATCAAACAGATAACGCATTATCTATGTCGGAAATCTAATATATGCCATTGTTGTTTCCATTGCCGGTAGTTGAACCCGGAACTCTCGGGTGAGAGCCGAGTATCCTAACCAA
Organism: Azolla caroliniana; assembly: GCF_043228905.1. Classification (NCBI taxonomy): domain Eukaryota; kingdom Viridiplantae; phylum Streptophyta; class Polypodiopsida; order Salviniales; family Salviniaceae; genus Azolla; species Azolla caroliniana. Next base: position 12,574,926 of record NW_028230445.1, on the reverse strand, counting down.
CTAGACTACAATGGATCACATTTTGTGTGCTTTTTAATATTGTTATCATTGATTACAAATATTTTGCGCAAGCATCAACGAGAAACAGAGGACTATTCTACCACACTTTCGTTTTTACGATTGAATAATTTCAAGGGTTTTTCTCGATGCCACATTAACTCATGATATCTGATATATCTAGTTGTACCCGGGCGTCTCAGGTAAAAAGCAAGGAACCGAGTATTCTAACCAACTAGACTTCAATGGATCACATCTTGTACACTTTTTAATATTACAATCATTGATTAGTAATAAACAATATTTATAGATTGCGCAAGCATCAACACACTCTCGTTTTTAAGATTTAATAATTTCACGGGTTTTTATCGATGCCACATGAACTCATGATATATAATTGTTGTTGTACTAATTTGTCGTACCAATGTTCACGAATAACCATAACCAAATATACTGCTTCTTGTTGTCTCGAATAACATAATGTTTTGTCCAATTTCATTTGAAACCTCTACCCTTAATCGAATAATGGGATTAAGTTTAGAAATTGATGTTCGGAGAGAAATATCAAAGTAAAGTTCGTCATCAATCCTTTAAACATAATATTGATTATTTGGTTAATTGTACATTATTGTAACATTTACTTTAGGTCTTGAGTTTTTGAGTTATCAAACAGATAACGCATGATATGCGTCGAAAATTTAATATATGACATTGTCGTTTCCATTGCCGGGAGTTGAATCTGGGTCTCTCGGGTGAGACCCGAGTATCCTAACCAACTAGACTACAATGGATCACATTTTGTGTGCTTTTTGATATTGCAATCATTGATTAGAAATAAATAATATTTATATTTTGCACAAGCATCAACGAAAAACTAAGGATTATTCTACCACACTCTCGTGCTTAAGATTTAATAATTTCAAGGGTTTTTCTCGATGCCACATTAACTCATGATATCTGATATATCTAGTTTTATCCGGGCGTCTCAGGTAAAAAGCAAGGAACCGAGTATTCTAACCAAATAGACTTCAATGGATCACATCTTGTACACGTTTTAATATTGCAATCATTGATTAGTAATAAATAATATTTATATATTGTGCAAGCCTCAACAAGAGACAGAGCATTATTCTAACACACTCACGTTTTTAAGATTTAATAATTTCACGGGTTTTTATCGATGCCACATTAACTCATGACATATAATGTATCTAGTTTTTCCTATGCCTGTACTTGTACCTGCACGTTTTGAGTTTATTACTGAAGCAATGTCTGCCCTTTTTAACAGTCAAGGGGAAAATCTTCATGGTCTTTCGATCCCTAATTAAAGGAAGTCCCTGCTGGACTCAGAGTTCGTGGACGATAAGAAGTCCAAGGGTTTTTGTATCATCTTGGAGTCCGAGACAGTTTGGAAGCCAAATGCTGAATTCAAATGGATTGCAAACGGGGAAGCCACTCGGTATCTGGGAACGTGGATTGGGGTAGATATCGACAAAGGAATTCAGTTGCAACAAATTCAAAGCAAAATATGTGACAAAATTCACAACTGGTCAGGGATGAACTTATCATTGGCTGGCAGGATCATAGTAGCTAACCATGTGTTCTTGTCTACATTATGGCATGCAGTTTCAGTGTGGATGTTTGACAAGCAAGTTATTCGTAATGTTAAAGCGTGTATTAGGGGATTCCTTTGGGCTGGGATGAGGAAAGACAACGCGGCAGCCAAAGTATCATGGTCTACGTTGGTTCTTCCCAAGAGTAAGCAGGGTTTAGGATTGGTTGACCCTAGATTGCAGAGTCAAGCATTGTTATGTAAGGTATTGGTAAGGAGCTTGCTACCTGGTAACGAGTTATGGAAAACATTGATACATAATAGGAGCATTGTCTGGAGTCCAAGACTAGGTAGGCATTGGAAGTCACACAAAGCGTGGCCTTTTTGTATGGCCTTAAAGTTGAGGAAATATAACCGGTTGGCTGATCGTACTTGTATGTCAGTGACGCTGGCGTGGAGTATGCTCCGTGGGAACCTAAGTCGGAATCGTCCAAGTACGAGTGCTGAATGGATGCGCCAACCCCTACTGTGGAACGAGATCGTACAATCGCCAGAAGGAATGATGCTTGGACAAAGCACGCACATGCCGTGGGCTACATTGTATTGTCTAGGGATACAGTCAGTGGCTTATTGGATGCGGCTGTCTGACAATAATCGTGATCAACTATATGAAGACTTGGGAAAGGTCAGAAATGGCAGAAAGATGCTTGACGTAGTCAATACAACTGTCTCCTCGCTTCCTATTGGTAATGAGGAAGAGGGTGAATGGTCCGGACAATGTGATGATACCGGAAAAATTATCAATGTCAGGGGTGTAGGAAAGAATGGGAAGCCAGTCCAGATTGGATTATTAGATGAAAGTGCAGGCTGGCACCCGATTAGAATTGTGGCAAGAGGCAGAAAGAAATGGAAGGTGAATCCACCAGTCGTAGAGGTTGAGGAGGATTGGATCTTGTACGTGGTTGAAGGCAAGCCTCTCGAGCGCGTAGAATGGGATCCCGTTGAATATACGTGGAAGGGAGAACAAGATAAATCATTAGGTTTCTTCGAATACTCGACACGGTTGGGGAGAAAGTTAGGTTCGAATCGTTAGAAGTGTGCCAACAAGTGGTCCCATGCAACTATCGATTTAGCCTTCGTGGATAAAACTAGGAGCAGGATATGGAACTCATCCCTTCCTGAGCGGATCAAAGTGTTTTTCTGGTTAATCACCCATCGGGCTGTTCCAACGGGAGAGTGGCTTGGGAATAGAGGCGGCATGAGTGGTTGCAAGGCCTGTAGTGCGAGCTTGGAGGACATCGCTCATTGTTTGTGGTGCTGCCCTCGAGCGCAAAAAAATTGGTTGAGGAGATTAAGAAACTGGGCTCGGTTCGGGGTTGAGGTTCATGTATCGAGCGCAACAATCACTTGGTTGGCCATTGAATCGGCCTCTTGGTTTCAAGGTTGGAATGGAAACAATCCTTCTTTAAAGGTGATACAAGGATCTGTGCAACCAACGCAAGGAGGTTTATTCTTCTTACAGGAACGTTGCGTGGACATATGGGTATTAGTGGTCGGCCTTACGGTCTGGCAAGTGTGGGTATCTAGGTGCAAGGAGACCTTTTCCGGTAAACGAACCCCGCCTGCTGAGAATCTAATGATGATCTGGTTCAATCTTATTTGTACGTTGCGAGGTGAGTTTGAAAGTCTTCAAGGGCCATTTGACGCAAGTGAAGAAGAGAGAGCTCATTTCTTGCTGAAATGGAGCGATTCGTTGATGCTACAGCTAATGGATGGTAAAGTGAAAGTGGAATTATCAACCACCACGGTGGCTGTTCCCTCCAAGTGTACCTAACATCTAGATGGGTGCTGCCTTGAGGAGCGAATGGAGGACATCTATTCTAAATTCTGCTTGTATGAGGCTCACGTGGAGAATATGCGTTCGAGTTATGCTATACACATCGAATGATGTGGTGCTTTGGAGTTATTTTTTGTTGTTGTTTCATCTACACCTATTGTTTTCCTTCGATATGCAAGATGTCTTATAAGATATGAGTTGTAAATTATCCTTTGTACATTGCTTAACTAATGGAAATAGTTTCTTTTTTTGGAAAAAAAAAATAAACGATTCGAGGCAACTTGATTACAATGGAATACATTGAGTAAATGAATTAGTTAATGTACTATTCTAGTGCTTTGCTACAAATAAAGAAACAATGTGCAATGCTTGTCGACAGTTGACCATTATTTTGCAATCTATACGTATTGTTTGAAATTGTATCAAGTTATCCAAACTATAATTATTGGTGTACTAATTTATCGTAACAATGTTGAGTAATAACCACAACTAAATATACTGCTTCTTGTTGTCGCGAACAACATAATGTTTGGGCCAATTTCATTTGAAATATCTCCAATTAATCGAATAATGGGATTAAGTTTAGAAATTGATGTTAGGAGAAAAAAATCAAAGTAAAGTTCATCATCAATCCTTCAAACATAATATTGATTATTTTGTTAATTGTACATTATTGTAACACCTACTTTAGGTCTTGAGTTATTCAGTTATCAAACACTTAACACATGATATGCGTCGGAAGTTTAATATATGATATTGTCGTTTCCATTGCCGGGAATTGAACTCAGGTCTCTCGGGTGAGAGCCGAGTATTCTAACCAACTAGACTACACTAGATCACATCTTGTGCACTTTTAAATAATGTAATCATTGATTAGTAATAAATATTATTTATATATTGCGCACGCATCAACGAGAAACAAAGGATTATTCTAACACACTCTTGTTTTTAAGATTTAATAAGTTCACCGGTTTTTATCGATGGTACACTAACTCATGAGCTATGATGTATCTAGTTTTTCCTATGCCTGTACTTGTACCCACGCGTCATCAATCGTTGAAACATAATATTGATTATTTTATTAATTGCACATTATTGTAACACCTACTTTACGACTTGAATTTTTGAGTTATCAAACAGTTAACACCTGATATACATTGGAAATTTAATATATGATATTGTCGTTTCCATTGCCGAGAGTTGAACCCGGGTCTCTCAGGTGAGAGCCGAGTATCCTAACCAACTAGACTATCGTGGATCATTTAATCTTGCTATCATTGATTAGAAATAAATAATATTTATATATTGATTAGAAACTGACGATTACTTTAACCAACTCTCGTTTTTAAGATTTAATAATTTCAAGTGTTTTTATCGATGTCATATTAACTCATGATATAGGATATATCTACTTGTACACGGGCGTCTCAAGTAAAAAGCAAGTATCCGAGGCAACTTGATTACAATGGAATTCATTTAGTAAATGAGTTAGTTAATGTACCATTTTAGTCCTTTATTACAAATAAAGAAACATGTTGCAATACACATCAACAGTTGACCATTATTACGCAATCTATGCCTATTGTTTGAAATTCTGTCGAGTTATCCAAACTATAATTTTTGGTGTACTAAATTATCGTAACAATGTTGAGGAATAACCACAACTAAATATACCGATTCTTGTTGTCCCGAAGAACATAATGTTTTGTCCAATTTCAATTAAAATGTCTACCATTAATCGAATAATTGGATTAAATTTAGAAATTGATATTAGGAGAGAAAAATCAAACTAAAGTTCTTTCTCAGTCCTTCAAACATAATATTGATTATTTTGTTAATTGTACATTATTGTAACGCCTACTTTAGGTCTTCAGTTTTTAAGTTATCAAACAATTAACACATAATATGCGTCGGAAGTTTAATATATGATATTGTCGTTTCCATTTCCGGGAATTAAACCCGAGTCTCTTGGGTGAGAGCCGAGTATCCTAACCAACTACACTACATTGGATCATATCTTGTGCACTTTTTAATATTGTAATCATTGATTAGTAATAGATATTATTTCTATATTGCGCAAGCATCACGAGAAACTAAGGATTACTCTAACACACTCTCTTTTTTAAGATTTAATAATTTCACGAGTTTTTCTCAATGCTAATTTAACTGATAATTTATGATGTATCTAGTTTTTCCTATGCTTGTGCTTGTACACGCGCATCTCGGATAAAAATCAATGATTCGAGGTAGGTTGATTACAATGGAATTCAGTGAGTAAATGAATTAGTTAATGTAGTATTCTAGTGCTTTGCTACAAATAAAGAAACATGGTGCAATGCTTGTCGATAGTTGACCATTATTTTGCAATCTATGCGTATTGTACTAATTTCTCGTAACAATGTTGAGAAGTAACCAAAACTAAATATAGTACTTCTTCCTATCCAGAACAAAATAATGATTGGTCGAATTTCATTTGAAACCTCTACTATTAATTGAAAAATGGGATTAAGTTTACAATATGATGTTAGGAGAAAAAAATCAAAACAAATTTCGTTATCAATCCTTCAAACATTATATTGATTATTTTGTTAATTGTACATTCCTGTAAAACCTACTTTAGGTCTTGGGTTATCAAACGGTTAACACATGATATGAGTCGGAAATTTAATATATGATATCGTCGTTTCCATTGCCGGGAGTTGAACCCGGGTCTCTCGAGTGAGAGCCGAGTATCCTAACCAACTAGACTAGAATGGATCACATCGTGTGTAGTTTTTGATATTGCAATCATAGATTTGTAATAAATAATAATCATATATTGCGCAAGCAACAACGAGAAACTGAGGATTATTCTAACACACTCTCGTTTTTAAGATTTAATAATTTCAAGGGTTTTTATTGATGCGACATTACCTCATGATCTAGGATGTGTTTAGTTTTTCCAATGCCAACTAGACTAGAATGGAATTCATAAGTCAACGAATTAGTTAATGTAATATTCTAGTGCTTTGCTTCAAATAAGAAAATATGGTGCAATGTGGATCGAGAGTTCATCATTATTCTACAATCTATGCGTATTTTTGAAAATTTTATCCAGTTATCCAAACAATAATTGTCGGTGTACTAATTTGTCATAACCATGTTGAGAAATAACCACGACTAAATATACTGCTTCTTCTTGTCACGAACAAGATAATGTTTTGTCAAATTTCATTTGAAACCTCTACTATTAATTGAATAATGGGATGAAGTTTAGAAATTGATGTTAGGAGAAAAAAATGAAAGTAAAGTTCGTTATCAATCCTTCAAACATAATATTGACTATTTTGTTAATTGTACATTATTTTAACATCTACTTTAGGGATTGAGTTTTTGAGTTATCAAATAGTTAACACAAGATCTGCGTCGGAAATTTAATATATGATGTTGTCGTTTCCATTGCTGGGAGTTAAACCCGGGAGCCAAGTATCGTAACCAACTAGAATACCATGGATCATATCTAGTGTACTTTTTAATATTGCAATCATTGATTAGTAATAATTAAGATTTATATATTGTGCAAGTATCAACGAGAAATTGAGGATAATTCTAACACACTCTCATTTTTAAGATTTAATAATTTCAAGGGTTTTTATCGATGCGATATTAACTCATGATATATGATGTATCTAGTTTTTGCCATGCCAATTGTTGTACCCGGGAGTCTCGTGTAAAAAACAAGGATCCGAACCAACTAGACTACAATGGAATTCATTTAGTAAATGAATTAGTTAATGTAATATTCTAGTTCTTTACATCAGATAAAGAAAAATGGTGCAATGCTCATCAAGAATACACCATTATTCGACAATGTATGCGTATTTTTGGAAATTGTATCAAGTTATCGAAACTATAATTCTTGGTGTACTAATTTGTCGTAACAATGTTGAGGAATAGCCCCAACTAAATATACTACTTCCTTTTGTCCCGAACAACATAATGTTTTGTAAAATTTCATTAAAAACCTCTACTATTAATTGAATATTGGGATGAAGTTTAGAAATTGATGTGAGGAGAAAAAAATCAAACCAAAGTTCTTTATCAATACTTCTAACATAATATTGATTATTTTGTTAATTGTATGTTATTGTAACTACTTTACGTCTTGAGTTTTTGAGTTATCAAACACATGACATGCGTTGCAAACTTTTATATATGATATTGTCCTTACTATTCCGAGGAGTTGAATATGGGTCTCCGGGGTGAGAGCCCAGTATTCTAACCAACTAGACATTAATGGATCACATCTTGTACACTTTTTAATATTGCAATCATTCATTAGTAGTAAATAATATTTATATATTGCACAACAATTAACAAGAAACAGAGGATTATTCTAACACACTCTCGTTTTTAAGATTTATTAATTTCGCGGGTTTTTATCGAGGCCACATTAACTCATGATATATAATGTATTTAGTTTTTCGTATGGCTATACTTGTCCCCGCACGTTTCGAGTTGAAATTAACGATTCGAGGCAATTTGATTACAATGGAACTCATTTAGAAAATAAATTAGGTAATGTACTATTCTAGTGCTTTGCTACAAATAAAGAAACATGGTGCAATGCTTCTCGACATTTGAACATTATTTTGTATTCTATGCATATTGTTTGAAATTGTATTGAGTTATGCCAACTGTAATTGTTGGTGTACTAATTTGTCGTACCAACGTTGACGAATAACCACAACCAAATATACTTCTTCTTTTTGTCTCGAACAACATAATGTTTTGTCTAATTTCATTTGAAAGCTCTACCATTAATCGAATAATGGGATTAAATTTACAAATTGATGTTAGGAGAAAAAAATGAAAGTAAAGTTCGTCATCAAGCCTTCAAACATAATATTGATTATTTTGTTAATTGTATATTATTGTAACAACTAGTTTAGGTCTTAAGTTTTTGAGTTATCAAACAGTTAACACATGACATCAGTCGGAAATTCAATATATGATATTGTCGTTTCCTATGCCGGGAGTTGAACCCGGGTTTCTCGGGTGAGAGACGAGTATCCTAACCAACTAGACTACAATGGATCATATCTTGTCTACTTTTCAATTTTGCAATCATAGATTAGTAATAAATAATATTTATATATTGCGCAAGCATCAACGAGAAACTTAGGATTATTCTAACACACTCTCGTTTTTAATATTTAATAATTTTAACGGTTTTTATCGATGCGACATTACCTCATCATCTATGATGTATCTAGTTTTTGCAATGCCTATTGTTGTACCCGGGAGTCTTGTGTAAAAAACAAGGATTTGAACGAACTAGACTACAATGGAATTAATTTAGTAAATGAATTGGTTAATGTAATATTCAAGTCCTTTCGTTCAAATAAACAAACGTCGTCCAATGATAATCGAGAATTCACCATTATTCGACACTCTTGTTTTTAAGATTTAATAATTTCAAGGGTTTTTATCGATACGATATTAACTCATGATCTATGATGTATCTAGTTTTTCCCATGCCAATTGCTGTACCCAGGAGTCTCGTGTAAAAATCATTGATCCGAACCAACTAGACTACAATGGAATTCATTTAGTAAATGAATTAGTTAATGTAATATTCTAGTGCTTTGCTTCAACTAAAGAAATATGGTGCAATGTTGATCGAGAGTTCACCATTATTCTACAATCTATGTGTATTTTTGGAAATTCTATCAAGTTATCCAAACTATAATTGTCGGTGTACTAATTTCTCGTAACCATGTTGAGAAATAACCACGACTAAATATATTGCTTCTTCTTGTCCCGAACAACATAATATTTTCTCAAATTTCGTTTGAAACCTCTACTATTAATTGAATAATGGGATTAAGTTTAGAAATTGATGTTAGGAGAAAAAAAGGAAAGCAATGTTCGTCATCAATCCTTCAAACATAATATTGATTATTTTATTAATTGTACATTATTGTAACATCTACTTTAGGTCTTGAGTTTTTGAGTTATCAAACAGTTAACACAAGATATGCATCGGAAATTTAATATATGATATTGTCGTTTTCATTGCCCGGAGTTAAACCCGAGTCTCTCGTTTGAGAGCCGAGTATTCTAACCAACTAGACTTCCATGGATCACATCTTGTACACTTTTTAATATTGCAATCATTGATTAGTGATAAATAATATTTATATATTGGGCAAGCATAAACAAGAAACAGAGGATTATTCTAACACAATCTTGTTTTTAAGATTTAATAAGTTCACCGGTTTTTATTGATGCCATATTAACTCATGAGCTATGATGTATCTAGTTTTTCCTATGCATGTACTAGTACCCATGTGTCTCGGGTAAAAATCAACGATTCCAGGCATCTCGATTACATAGGAATTCATTTAGGAAATGAGTTAGTTAATGCACTATTCTAGTGCCATGCTCCAAATATAAAAAAATGGTGCAATGCTTGTCGACAGTTGAACATTATTCTACAATCTATGCGTATTGTTTGAAATTGTATCAAGTTATCTAAACTATAATTGTTGGTGTACTAATTTATTGTAGAATGTTGAGGAATAACCAGATAATATTTTCTTCTTCTTGTTGTCCCGAACAACATAATACTTTGTCCAATTTCTTTCGAAACCTCTACCATTAATCGAATAATGGAATTAAGTTTAGAAATTGATGTTAGGAGAAGAAAAACAAAGTAAAGCTTGTCATCAATCGTTGAAACATAAAGTTGATTGTTTTGTTAATTGTACATTATTGTAACACCTACTTTAGGACTTTTATTCTAACACACTATTTCTTTTAAGATTTAATAATTTCACTACCTTTTATCGATGCCAAATTTACTCATCATCTATGACGTATCTAGCTTTTCCTATACCTGTGCTTGTAACTGCGCGGCTTAGGTAAAAATCAACGATTCAAGGCAACTTGATTACAATGGAATTGATTGAATAAATGAATTAGTTAATGTACTATTCTAGTGCTTTGGTACAAATAAAGAAACATGCTGCAATGCTTGTGGACAGTTGACCATTATTTTGCAATCAATGCGTATTGCTTGAAATTCTATCAAGTTATCCAAACTATAATTTTTGGTGTACTAATTTATAATCACAATGTTGAGGAATAACCATAACTAAATATACTGCTTCTTGTTGTCCCAAACAACATAATGTTTGGTCCAGTTTCATTGGAAACCTTTACCATTAATCGAATAATGGGATTAAGTTTAGAAATTGATGTTAGGAGGAAAAAATCAAAGTAAAGTTCTTTATCAGTCCTTCAAACATAATATTGATTATTTTGTTAATTGTAAATTATTGTAACACCTACTTTAGGTCTTGAGTTTTTGAGTTATCAAATAGTTAACACATGATATGCGTAGAAAATTGAATATATGATATTGTCGTTTCCATTGCCGGGAATTGAACATGGGTCTCTCGGATGAGAGCCGAGTATGCTAAGCAACTACACTACAATGGATCACAGTTAGTGTGCTTTTTAATATTACAATCATTGCTTAGAAATAAATAATATTTATATATTGCGCAAGCATCAACGAGAAACAGAGGATTATTCTAACACACTCTCGTTTTTAAGATTTAATCATTTCACGGGTTGACCATTATTGAGTAAATGAACAAGTTAATGTACAAAGAAAGAAACACGGTGCAATGCTCGTCGATAGTTGTCTCGAACAACATAATGTTTTGTCTAATTTCATTTGAAAGCTCTACCATTAATCGAATAATGGGATTAAGTTTAGAAATTGATGTTAGAAGAAAAAAATTAAAGTAAAGTTCGTCAGCAATCCTTCAAACATAATATTCATTATCTTGTTAATTGTACATTATTGTAACAACTAGCTTAGGTGTTGATTTTTTGAGTTATCAAACAGTTAACACATGATATTCGTCGGAAATTAAATATATGCTATTGTCGTTTCCAATGCCGGGAGTTGAACCCGGGTCTCTCGAATGAGAGCCGAGTATCCTAACCAACTAGACTACATTGGATCATATCTTGTGTACTTTTTAATATTGCAATCATAGATTAGTAATAAATAATATTTATATATTGCGCAAGCATCAACGAGAAACTCAGGATTATTCTAACACACTCTTGTTTTTAAGATTAAATAATTTCAAGTGTTTTTATCAATGCGACATTACCTCATGATCTATGATGTATCTAGTTTCTCCAATGCCTATTGTTGTACCCAGGAGTCTCGTGTAAAAAACAAGTAGACTACAATGAAAATAGTTTAGTAAATGAATTACTTAATGTAATATTCTAGTGCTTAGCGTCAAATAAAGAAATATGTTGCAATGTTGATCTAGAGTTCACCATTATTCTACAATCTATGCGTATTTTTGCAATGTTGATCGAGGAACGTTTGTCATCAATCCTTCAAACATAATCTTGAGTTTTTAAGTTATCAAACAATTAAAACATGATATGCGTCGGAAATTTAATATATGATATTGTCATTTCCATTGTCGGGTGTTGAACCTGGGTCTCTCGTGTGAGAGCCTAGTATCCTAACCAACTAGACTACAATGGATTATATGTTGTGTACTTTTCAAAATTGCAATCATTGATTAGTAATAAATAATATTTAAATATTGCGCAAGTATCAACGACAAACATGGGATTATTCTAACACACTCTCGGTTTTAAGATTTAATAATTTCAAGGGTTTCCATCGATGCGATATTAACTCATGATCTATGATGGATCTCGTTTTTCCCATGCCAATTGTTGTACCTGGGAGTCTCGTGTAAAAATCATGGATCCGAACCAACTAGACTACAATTGAATTCATTTAGTAAATGAATTAGTTAATGCAATATTCTAGTGCTTTACTTCAAATAAAGAAACATGGTGCAATGCTCATCGAGACTTCACCATTATTCGACAATCTATGCATATTTTTCGAAATTGTATCAAGTTATCGAAACTATAATTCTTGGTGTACTAATTTGTCGTAATAATGTTGAGGAATAACCACGACTAAATATATTCCTTCTTCTTGTCCTGAACAACATAATGTTTTGTCAAATTATATTTGAAACCTCTACTATTAATTGAATAATGGGATTAAGTTTAGAAATTGATGTTAGGAGAAGAAAATCAAAGCAAGGTTCGTCATCAATGCTTCAAACATAATATTAATTATTTTGTTAATTGTACATTATTGTGACAAATACTTGAGAAATTGAGTTTTTGAGGTATCAAATAATTAACACATGCTATGCCTCGGAAATTTAATATATGATATTGTCGTTTCCATTGTCGGTAGTTGAACTCGGGTCTCTCGGGTGATAGCTGAGTATCCTAACCAACTAGAGTACAATGGATCACATTTTGTGTGCTTCTTAATATTACAATCGTTGATTAGAAATAAATACTATTTATATATTGCGCGAGTATCAACGAAAAACTGAGGATTATTCTAACACACTCTCGTGTTTAAGATTTAATAATTTCAAGGGTCTTTATCGATGCCACATTAACTCATGATATCTGATATATCTACTGGTACCTGGGCGTCCCAGGTAAAACGGAAGGATCCAAGGCAATTTAATTACAATGGCATTTCGTTAATGTACCATTCTAGTCATTTAGCACATGAATTAGTTACTGTAATATTCTAGTCCTCTATTACAAATAAAGAAACATGGTGCAATAGTCATCGACAGTTGACCATTATTCTACAATCTATGCGTATTGTTTGAAATTGTATCGAGTTATCCAAACTATAATTGTTGGTCTACTAATTTATCGTAACAATGTTGAGGAATAACCACAAATAAATATACTGCTTCTTGTTGTCCCGAACAACATAATGTGTTGTCCAATATCATTTGAATCCTCTACAGTTAATCGAATAATGGGATTAAGTTTAGAAATTGATGTTCGGAGGAAAAAATCAAAGTAAAGTTCTTTATCAATCCTTCAAACATAATATTGATTATTTTGTTAATTGTACAATATTGTAACACCTACTTTAGGTCTTGAGTTATTTAGTTATCAAACAGTTAACACATGATATGCGTCGGAAGTTTAATATATGATAGTGTCGTTTCCATTGGCGACTATCCTAACCAACTAGACTAGTGTACTTTTTAATATTGCAATCATTCATTAGAAATAAATAATATTTATATTGTGTGCAAGCATTACCGAAAAACCGAGGATTATTCCAACACACTATCGTCTTTAAGATTTAATAAATCCAAGGGTTTTTATCGATGCAACGTTAGCTCATGATATATGATATATCTACTTGTACCCGGGCATCTCAAGTAAAAAGCAAGGATTTGAGGCAACTTGATTACAATGGAATTCATTTAGTAAATGAGTTAGTTCATGTACTATTCTAGTGTTGTGCTACAACTAAATAAATATGGTACAATGCTCATCGACAATTAACCATTATTCTACAATCTATGCGTATTTGTTTGAAATTGTATTGAGTAATCCAAACTATACTTGTTGGTGGACTAATTTGTCGTAACAATGTTGAGGAATAACCACAACCAAATATACTGCTTCTTATTGTCCCGAACAACATAATGTTTTGTCCAATTTCATTCGAAACCTCTACAATTAAACAAATGATGGGATTAAGTTTAAAAACTGATGTTAGGAGAAAAAAATCAAACTAAACTTCGTCATCAATCTTTCAAACATAATATTGATTATTTTGTTAATCGTACATTATTGTAACTAATTTAGGTCTTCAATTTTTGAGTTATCAAACAGTTAACACATGACATACGTTGCACAATTTGATATATGATATGGTCTTTTCTATTCCCGAGAGTTGAAACCAGGTCTCTCAGGTCAGAGTCAAGTATTCTAACCAACTAGACTAGAATGGATCAGATCTACTGCACTTTTTAATATTGCGATCATTGATTAGTAATAAAGAATATTTATGTATTGCGCCAACATCAACGAGAAATAGAGGATTATTCTAACACACTCTCGTTTTTAAGATTTAATAAGTTCACCGATTTTTATCAATGCCAAACTACATAATGAGCTACAATGTATCTAGTTTTTCCTATGCCTATACTTGTACCCACGCGTCTCGGGTAAAAATCAACGATTCGAGGCATCTTGATTACAATGGAATTCATTTAATAAATGAGTTAGTGAATGTACTATTCTAGTGCTATGCTACAAATAATGAGAAATGGTACAATGCTTGTTGAAAGTTGAACATTATTCTGCAATCTATGTTTATTGTTTGAAATTGAATCAAGTTATCCAAACTATAATTGTTGGTGTACTAATTTATCATAATAATGTTGAGGAATAACCAGATAATATTTTCTTCTTCTTGTTGTCCCGAAGAACATAATATTTTGTCCAATTTCATTCGAAACCTCTACCATTAATTGAATAATGGAATTAAGTTTAGAATTTAATGTTAGAAGAAGAAAATCAAAGTAAAGTTCGTCATCAATTGTTGAAACATAAAATTAATTATTTAGTTAATTGTACATTATTGTAACACCTACTTTAGGACTTCAGTTTTTGAGTTATCAAATAGTTAACACCTGATATGCATCGGAAATTTAATATATGATAGTGTCGTTTCCGTTGCTGGGAGTTGAACCCGGGTCTCTCAGGTGAGGGCCGAGTATCCTAACCTACTCGACTATCGTGGATCACATCTTGTGTGCTTTTTAATCTTCCTATCATTTATTAGAAATTAATAATATTTATATATTGCACAGGCATCAACGAAAAACTAACGATTATTCTAACACACTCTCGTTTTTAAGATTTAATAATTTCAAGGGTTTTTATCGATGCCATATTAACTCATGATATAGGATATATCTACTTGTACCTAGGCGTCTCAGATAAAAAGCAAGGATTCGAGGCAACTTGATTACAATGGTATTAATTTAGTAAATGACTTAGTTAATGTACCATTTGACACCTCTACTTTTAATTGAATAATGGGATTAAGTTTAGAAATTAATGTTAGGAGAAAAAAATCAAAGTATAGTTCTTTATCAATCCTTCAAACATAATATTGATTATTTTGTTATTTGTACATTATTGTAACAACTACTTTAGCTCTTCAGTTTTTCAGATATCGAACACTTAACACATGACATGCGTCACAAAATATGATGTATGATATTATCTTTTCTATTGGTGGTAGTTGAACCCGGGTCTCTCGATATTTGACCATTGCGTAAAAAAACAAGGATCCGAACCAACTAGACCACAATGGAATTTATTTAGTAAATGAATTAGTCAATGTAATATTCTAGTGCTTTCCTTCAAATAAAGAAATATGGTGCAATGTTCATCGAGAGTTCACCATTACTCTACAATCTATGCATATTTTCGGAAATTCTATCAAGTTATCCAAACTATAATTGTCGGTATACTAATTTGTCGAAACCATGTTGAGAAATAACCACAACCAAATATATTGGTTCTCCTTGTCCCGAACAACATAATATTTTCTCAAATTTCATTTGAAACGTCTACTATTAATTGAATAATGGGATTAAGTTTAGAAATTGATATTAGGAGAATAAAACGAAAGCAATGTTCATCATCAATCCTTCAAACATAATATTGATTATTTTGTTAATTGTATATTATTGTAACATCTACTTTAGGTCTTGAGTTATTGAGTTATCAAACTGTTAACACAAGATATGCCTCAGAAATTTAATATATGACATTGTCGTTTCCATTGCCCGGAGTTGAATCCGGGTCTATCGGGTGAGACCCGAGTATCCTAACCAACTAGACTACAATGGATCACATGTTGTGTGTTTTTTAATATTGCAATCATTGATTAGAAATAAATAATATTTATATTTTGCGCAAGCATCAACGAAAAACTGAGGATTATTCTAACACACTCTCGTTTTTAAGATTTAATAATTTCAAGGATTTTTATCAATGCCATATTTACTCATGATATAGGATATATCTACTTGTACCTGGGCGTCTCAGGTAAAAAGCAAGTATCCGAGGGAACTTGATTACAATGGTGTTCATTTAGTAAATGACTTAGTTAATGTACCATTTTAGTCCTTTGTTAGAAAAAAAAGAAACATGGTGCAATAGCCAACGACAGTTGACCATTATTCTGCAATCTATGCATATTGTTTGAAATTCTATCGAATTATCCAAACTATAATTGTTGGTGTACTAATTTGTTGTAACAAAGTTGTGGAATAACCAGAACTAAATATACTGCATCTTGTTATCCCGAACAACACAATATTAGGTCTTCAGTTTTTGAGATATCGAGCACTTAACACATGACATGCTTCGAAAAATATGATATATGATATTGTCTTTTCTATTGGTGGGAGTTGAAGACGGGTTTCTCGATAGTTGACTATTATTCTCCAATCTAGACTATAATGGAATTTATTTAGTAAATCAATTAGTCAATGTAATATTCTAGTGCTTTGGTTCAAATAAAGAAATATGGTGCAATGTTGATCGAGAGTTAACCATTATTCTACAATCTATGCGTATTTTTGGAAATTCTATCCAGTTATCCAAACTATAATTGTCGGTGTACTAATTTGTCGTAACCATGTTGAGAAATAACCACGACTAAATATATTGCTTCTTCTTATACCAAACAACATAATATTTTGTCAAATTTCATTTGTAACCTCTACTATTAATTGAATAATGGGATTAAGTTTAGAAATTGATGTTAGGAGAAAAAAATGAAAGCAAAGTTCGTCATCAATCCCTCAAACATAATATTGATTATTTGGTTAATTGTACATTATTGTAGCATCTACTTTAGGTCTTGAGTTTTTGAGTTATCAAACAGTTAACACAAGATATACCTCGGAAATTTAATATATGATATTGTCGTTTTCATTGCCGGGAGTTGAACCCGGGTCTCTCAGGTGAGAGCCGAGTATTCTAACCAACTAGACTTCAATGGATCACATATTTTACACTTTTTAAAATTGCAATCATTGATTAGTAATAAATAATATTTATATATTGCGCAAGTATCAACAAGAAACAGAAGATTATTCTAACACACTCTCTTTTTTAAGATTTAATAATTTCTCGGGTGTTTATCGATGCCAAATTAACTCATCGTGCATGATGTATCTAGTTTTTCCTATGCCTGTGCTTGTAACCGCACGTCTTGGGTAAAAATCAACGATTCGAGGCCACTTAATTACAATCGAATAATGGGATTAAGTTTAGAAATTGGTGTTACAAGGAGGAAATCAAAGTAAAGTTCTTTATCAATCCTTCAAACATAATATTGATTATTTTGTTAACTGTACATTATTGTAACACCTACTTTAGGTCTTGAGTTATTGAGCTATCAAACAGTTAACACATGATATGCGTCGAAAATTTAGTATATGATATTGTCGTTTCCATTGCCGGTAATTGAACCCGGGTCTCTCGGGTGAGAGCTGAGTATCCTAACCAACTAGAGTACAATGGATCACATTTTGTGTGCTTTGTAATATTACAATCATTGATAAGAAATTAATATTATTTATATTTTGTGCAAGAATCAACGAAAATCTGAGGATTATTCTAATACACTCTCGTTTTTAAGATTTAATAGTTTCACGGGTTTTTATCTAGTTTTTCCTATGCCTGTGCTTGTACCCACGCGTCTCCGGCAAAAATCAACGATTCGAGGCAACTTGATTACAATGGAATTCATTGACTAAATGAGTTAGTTAATGTACTATTCGAGTGCTTTGCTACAAAGAAAGAAACATGGTACAATGCTAGTCAACAGGTGACTATTATTTTGCCATAACAATGTTATCCAAACTATAATTCTTGGTGTTGTAATTTGTCATAACAATGTTGAGGAATAACCACAACTAAATATATTGGTTCTTCTGGTCCCAAACAACATAATGTTTCGTCAAATTTCATTTGAAAACACTAGTATTAATTGAATAAGGGGATTCAGTTTAGTAATTGACGTTAAGAAAAAAAATCAAACTAAAATTCTTTATCAATCCATGAAACATAATATTGATTATTTTGTTCATTGTACATAATTGTAACTACTTTAGGTCTTGAATTTTTTAGTTATGAAATTGTTAACACATAACATAACATGCGTTGGCAAATTTAATATATGATGTTGTCCTGTCTATTCCCGGGAGTTGAACCCAGGTCTCTCGTGTGAGAGCCGAGTATTCTAACCAACTAGACTAGAATGGATAACATCTTGTGCACTTTTTAATATTGGAGTCATTGATTGGTAGTAAATAATATTTATTTATTGCGCAAGCATCAACGAAAAACTGAAGATTATTATAACCCACTCAACAAAAAACTAAATATACAGCTTCTTGTTCTCCCGAAGAACATAATGTTTGGTCCAATTTGATTCGAAACCTCTACCATTAATCGAATAATGGGATTGAGTTTAGAAATTAAAGTAAAGTTCTTTGTCAATCCTTTAAACATAATATTAATTATTTTGTTAATTGTACATTATTGTAAGAACTACTTTAGGGCTTGAGTTTTTGAGTTATCAAACAGTACACACATGACATGCGTCCCAAAATTTGATATATGATATTGTCTTTTCCATTACAACTAGATCCTATCTTAACCAACTAGACTACAATGGATCCTATCTTGTGTATAGATATATTGCAATCATAGATTAGTAATAAGTAATCTTGATATATTGCACAAGCATCAACGAGAAACTGAGAATTATTCTAACACACTCTCGTTCTTAAGATTTAAATAATTTGAATGGTTTTTATCGATGCGACATTACGTCATGATGTATGCTCTATCTAGTTTTTCCCATGCGAGTTGTTGTACCCGGGAGTCTTGTGTAAAAAACAATTATCCAAACCAGCTAGAATACAACTTGACCATTTTTTTGCAATCTATGCGTATTGTTTGAAATTGTATCAAGTTATCCAAACTATAATTGTTGTTGCAATCTATTCCCTGGAGTTGAAGCTGGGTCTCTGGTGTGAGAGCCAAGTATTCTAACCAACTAGACTACAATGGATCACATCTTGTGCACTTTTTTATATTGCAATCATTAATTAGTAATAAATAATATTTATATATTGTGCAAGCATCAACGAGAAACAGAGGATTATTCGACCACGCTCCCGTTTTTAAGATTTAATAATTTCACGGGTTTTTATCGATGCCAAATTAACTCATGATCTATGATGTATCTAGTTTTTCCTATGCCTGTGCTTGTACCCGCGCATCTCGGGCAAAAATCAACGAGTCGAGGCAACTTGATTACAATGGAATTCATTGAGTAAATGAATTAGTTAATGTATTATTCTAGTGCTTTGCTACAAATAAAGAAACATGGTGCAAAGCTTGTTGACAATTGACCAGTATTTTGCAATCTATGCGTATTTTTGTCATAACAATGTTGAGGAATAACCACAACTAAATATATTGGTTCTCCTTGTCCCAAACAACAGAATGTTTCGTCAAATTTCATTTGAAACCACTAGTATTAATTGAATAAGGGGAATCAGTTTAGAAATTGACGTTAGGAAAAAAAATCAAACTAAAATTCTTTATCAATCCATCAAACATAATATTGATTATTTTGTTAATTGTAACACCTACTTTAGGTCTTCAGTTTTTGAGTTATCAAACTGTTAACAAATGATATGCGTCGAAAATTTAACATATGATATTGTTGTTTCCATTGCAGGGAGTTGAACCCGGGATTCCCGCGTGAGACCTGAGTATCCAAACCAACTAGAGTACAATGGTTCACATCTTGTGTAGTTTTTAAGATTGCAATCATTGATTAGTAATAAATAATATTTATATATTACGCAAGCAACAACGAGAAACTGAGGATTCTTCTAACACACTCTCGTTTTTAAGATTTAATAATTTCACGGGTTTTTATCGATGCCAAATTAACTCATGATCTATGATGTATCTAGTTTTGGCAATGCCTATAGTTGTACCTAGGAGTCTCGTGTAAAAAACAAGGTTCCCAACCAACTAGACTCCAATGGAATTCATTTAGTAAATGAATTAGTTAATGTAATATTCTATTGGTTTCCTTCAAATAAAGAAATGTGGTGCAATGTTGATCGAGAGTTCACCATTATTCTACAATCTATGCGTATTTTTGGAAATTCTATCCAGTCATCCAAACTATAATTGTTAGTGTACTAATTTGTCGTAACCATGTTGAGAAATAACCACGACTAAATATATTGCTTCTTCTTGTCCCGAACAACATAATGTTTTGTCAAATCTCATTTGAAACCTCTACTATTAATTGAATAATGGGATGAACTTTAGAAATTGATGTCAGTAGAAAAATATCGAAGCAAAGTTCATCATCAATCCTTCAAACATAATATTGATTATTTTCTTAATTGTACATTATTGTAACATCTACTTTAGGTCTTGAGTTACCAAACCGTTAACACATGCTATGAGTCGGAAATTTAATATATGATATACTCGTTTTCATTGCCGGTACTTGAACCCGGGTCTCTGGGGTGAAAGCCGAGTATCCTAACCAACTAGACTACAATGGATCCTATCTTCTGTACTTCTTAATATTGCAATCATAGATTAGTAATAAATAATATTTATATGTTGCACAAGCATCAACGAGGAACTGAGGATTATTGTAACACACTCTCGTTTTTAAGATTTAATAATTTCAAGTGTTTTTATCGATGCGATATTAACTCATGATCTGTGATGTCTCTAGTTTTTCCCATGCCAATTGTTGTACCCGTGAGTCTCATATAAAAACTAGACTCTACAGGAATTCTTTTAGTAAATGAATTAGTTAATATAATATTCTAGTGCTTTACTTCAAATCAAGAAACATTGTGCAATGCTCATCGAGAATTCACCATTATTCAACAATCTGTGCGTATTTTTGGAAATTATATCAAGTTATCCAAACTATAATTCTTGGTGTACTAATTTGTCGTAACAATGTTGAGGAATAACCACGACTAAATATACTGCTTCTCCTTGTCGCGAACAACATTATGTTTTGTCAAATTTCATTAGAAACCGCTACTATTAATTGAATATTCGTATTAAGGTTAGAAATTGATGTGAGGAGAAAAAAATCAAAGCAAAGTTCATTATCAATCCTTTAAACATAATTTGGATTATTTTTCTTAATTGTACATTATTCTAACGACTACTTTAGAGCTTGAGTTTTTCAGTTCATTTTGTTAATTGTACACTATTGTAAGTACTTTACGTCTTGAGTTTTTGAGTTATCAAACAGTTAACACATGACATGCGTTGCAAAATTTTATATATGATATTGTCTTTTCTATTACCAGGAGGTGAACATAGGTATCTCGTGTGAGAGCCGAGTATTCTAACCAACTAGACATCAATGGATCACATCTTGTGCACTTTTTAATATTGCAATCATTGATTGGTAATAAATATTATTTATATATTTCTTAAGCATAAATGAAAAAGCGAGGATTGTTGTAACACACTATCGTTTTTAAGATTTCATAATTTCACGGCTTTTTATCGATGCCACAGTAACTCTTGATATATAATGTATCTAGTTTTTCCTATCGCGTTTCGAGTAAGAATCAACGATTCGAGGCAACTTGATTACAATGGAACTCATTTGGCAATGCTCATCGACAGTTGACCATTATTCTACAATCTATGCATATTGTTTGAAATTGTATCGAGTTATCCAAACTATAATTGTTGGTGTACTAATTTGTCGTACCAATGTTGACGAATAACCACAACCAAATATACTGCTTCTTGTTATCTTGAACAACATAATGTTTTGTCCAATTTCATTTGAAACCTCCACCATTAATCGAATAATGGGATTAAGTTTAGAAATTGATGTTAGGAGAGAAATTTCAAAGTAAAATTCGTCATCAATCCTTCAAACATAATATTGATTATTTGGTTAATTGTACATTATTGTAACATTTACTTTAGGTCTTGAGTTTTTAAGTTATCAAACAGATAACGCATTATAAGCGTCGGAAATTTAATATATGACATTGTCGTTTCCATTGCCGAGAGTTGAACCCGGGTCTCTCGGTTGAGAGCCGAGTATCCTTACCAACTAGACATCAATGGATAACATTTTGTGTGTTTTTTAAAATTGCAATCATTGATTAGAAATAAATAATATTTATATTTTGCGCAAGCATCAACGAAAAACTCAAGATTATTTTACCACACTCTCGTTTTTCAGATTTAATAATTTCAAGGGTTTTTCTCGATGCCACATTAACTCATGATATCTGATGTAATATTCTGCTGCTTTACTTCAAATAAAGAAATATGGTGCAATGCTCATCGAGAATTCATCTTTATTCGACAATCGATGCGTATTTTTGGAAATTGTATCAAGTTATCCAAACTATAATTGTTCGTGTACTAATTTGTCATAACAATGTTGAGGACTAACCACGACTAAATATACTGCTTCTTGTTGTCCCGAACAACATAATGTTTGGTCCAATTTCATTTGAAATCTCTCCAATTAATCGAATAATGGGATTAAGTTTAGAAATTGATGTTAGGAGAGAAAAATCAAACTAAGGTTCTTTCTCAGTCCTTCACACATAATATTGATTATTTTATTAATTGTACATTATTGTAACGCCTACTTTAATTCTTGAGTTTTTAAGTTATCAAACAATTAACACATGATATGCGTCAGAAGTTTAATATATGATATTGTCGTTTCCATTTCCGGGAATTAAACCCGAGTCTCTTGGGTGAGAGCCGAGTATCCTAACGAACTACACTACATTGGATCACATCTTGTGCACTTTCTAATATTGTAATCATTGATTAGTAATAAATATTATTTCTATATTACGCAAGCATCAACGAGAAACTGAGGACTATTCTAACACACTCTCATTTTTAAGATTTAATAATTTCACGAGCTTTTATCAATGCCAAATTAACTCATAATCTATGATGTATCTAGTTTTTCCTATGCTTGTGCTTGTACCCGCGCATCTCGGATAAAAATCAATGATTGGAGGTAGGTTGATTACAATGGAATTCATTGAGTAAATGAATTAGTTAATGTAGTATTCTAGTGCTTTGCTACAAATAAAGAAACATGGTGCAATGCTTGTCGACAGTTGACCATTATTTTGCAATCTATACGTATTGTACTAATTTCTCGTAACAATGTTGAGAAGTAACCAAAACTAAATATACTACTTCTTCGTGTCCTGAACAACATCATGATTAGTCGAATTTCATTTGAAACCTCCACTATTTATTGAAAAATGGGATTAAGTTTAGAAATTGATGTTAGGAGAAAAAAATCAAAGCAAATTTCGTTATCAATCCTTCAAACATAATATTGATTATTTTGTTAATTGTACATTCTTGTAAAACCTACTTTAGGTCTTGGGTTATCAAACGGTTAACACATGATATGAGTCGCAAATTAAATATATGATATCATCGTTTCCATTGCCGGGAGTTGAACCCGGGTCTCTCGGGTGAGAGCCGAGTATCCTAACCAACTAGACTATAATGGATCACATCTTGTGTAGTTTTTAATATTGCAATCATTGATTAGTTTTTAATAACCAACTAGAGTACAATGGATCACATTTTGTGTGCTTTGTAATATTACAATCGTTGATTAGAAATAAATATTATTTATATTTTGTGAAAGCATCAACGAAAAATTGAGGATTATTCTAACACACTCTCGTTTTTAAGATTTAATAAATTCAAGGGTTTTTATTGATAACACATTAACTCATGATATATGATATATCTACTTGTACCCGGGCGTCCCAGGTAAAACGCAAGGATCCAAGGCAATTAAATTACAATGGAATTTAGTTAATGTACCATTCTAGTCCTTTCTTACAAATAAAGAAACATGGTGGAATACACATCGGCAGTTGACCATTATTCTACAATCTATGCGTATTGTTTGAAATTGTATCAAGTTATCCTAACTATAATGTTTGGTGTACTAATTTATCGTAACGATGTTGAGGAATAACCACAACTAAATATACTGCTTCTTGTTATCGCGAACAACATAATGTTTTGTCCAATTTCATTTGAATCCTCTATCATTAATCGAGTAATGGGAGTAAGTTTAGAAATTGATGTTACGAGAAAAAATTCAAAGTAAAGTTCCTTATACATCCTTCAAACATAATATTGATTATTTTGTTAATTGTACAGTATTGTAACACCTACTTTAGGTCTTGAGTTATTCAGTTATCAAACAGATGACAGATGATATGCGTCGGAAATGTAATATATGATATGGTCCTTTCTATTCCCGAGAGTTGAACACGGGTCTATCGGGTCAGAGTCAAGTATTCTATCCAACTAGACTACAATCGATCAGATCTGCTCCACTTTTTAATATTGCGATCATGGATTAGTAATAAATAATATTTATGTAATGCGCAAGCATCAACGAGAAACAGAGGATTATTCTAACACACTCTCGTTTTTAAGAGTTAATAAGTTCACCGGTTTTTATCGTTGCCAAACTAACTCATGAGCTATGATGTATCTAGTTTTTCCTATGCCTGTACTTGTACCCACACGTCTCGGGTAAAAATCAACGATTCGAGGCATCTTGATTACAATGGAATTCATTTAGTAAATGAGTTAGTGAATGTACTATTCCAGTGCTATGCCACAAATATAAAAAAATGGTACCATGCTTGTCGACAGTTGAACATTATTCTGCAATCTATGCGTATTGTTTGAAATTGAATCAAGTTATCTAAACTATAATTGGTGGTGTACTAATTTACTGTAATAATGTTGAGGAATAACCACATAATATTTTCTTCTTCGTGTTGTCCCGAACAACATAATATTTTGTCCAATTTCTTTTGAAACCTCTACCATTAATCGAATAATGGAATGAAGTTTAGAAATTGATGTTAGGAGAAGAAAATCAACGTAAAGTTCGTCATCAATCGTTCAAACATAATATTGATTATTTTGTTAATTGTACATTATTGTAACACCTACTTTACGACTTGAGTTTTTGAGTTATCAAACAGTTAACACCTGATATGCGTCAGAAATTTAATATATGATAGTGTCGTTTCCATTGTCGAGAGTTGAACTCGGGTCTCTCAGGTGAAATCCGAGTATCCTAACCAACTAGACTATCGTGGATCACATCTTGTGTGCTTTTTAATCTTGCTATCATTGATTAGAAATTAATAATATTTATATATTTCACAGGTATCAACGAAAAACTAATGATTATTCTAACACACTGCTGTTTTTAAGATTTAATAATTTCAAGGGTTTTTATCGATGCCATATT
The DNA here is from genome assembly GCF_043228905.1 of Azolla caroliniana. Lineage (NCBI taxonomy): Eukaryota > Viridiplantae > Streptophyta > Polypodiopsida > Salviniales > Salviniaceae > Azolla > Azolla caroliniana. The sequence continues at coordinate 12,549,201 of NW_028230445.1, read as the reverse complement.
AACTCATGATATAGGATATATCTACTTGTACCTAGGCGTCTTAGGTAAAAAGCAAGGATCTAATGCAACTTGATTACAATGGTATTCATTTAGTAAATGACTTAGTTAATGTACCATTTTAGTCCTTTGTTAGAAATAAAGAAATAATTGGTTGTAAAAAAGTTGTGGAATAACCAGAACTAAATATACTTCTTCTTGTTATCTCGAACAACGTAATGTTTTGTCAAATTTCATTTGAAAGGTGTAGCATTAATTGAATAATGGGATTAAGTTTAGAAATTCATGTTAGAAGAAAAAAAAAAAAAAAATTTATATATTGTGCAAGCATCTACGAGAAACATAAGATTATTCTAACACGGTCTCGTTTTTAAGTTTTAATAATTTCACGGGTTTCTATCGTTGCCAAATTAACTCATGAGCTATGATGTATCCATTGACGGGAGTTGAACCCGGTTCTCTTGGGTAGGAACGGAGTATTCTAAACAACTAGACTACAATGGATTACATCTTCTCTGCTTTCTATTATTGCAATCATTCATTAGAAAATAATAATATATATATTTTTCGCAACCATGAATGAAAAACTGACGATTATTCTAACACACTCTCGGTTTTAAGATTTAATAATTTCAAGGGTTTTTATCGATGCCACATTAACTCATAATATATGATATATCTACTTATAGTCGTGCATCCAAGGCAACTTGATTACAATGGAATTCATTTAGTAAATGAATTAGTTGTTATACCATTCTAGTCCTTTGTTACAAATAAAGAAACATGGTGCAAAATTTGATATATGATATTGTCCTTTATATTCCCGGGAGTTGAACCCGGGTTTCTCGTGTGAGAGTCGAGTATTCTAACCAACTATACTCCAATGGATCACATCTTGTGCACTTTTTAATATTGCAATCATTGATGAGTAATAAATAATATTTATATATTGCGCAAGCATCAACGAGAAACAGAGGATTATTCTAACACACTCTCCTTTTGAAACCTCTACTATTAATTGAATAATGTGATTAAGTTTAGAAATTGATGTTAAGAGAAAAAAATCAAAGTAAAGTTCTTTATCAATCTTTCAAACATAATATTGATTATTTTGTTAATCGTACATTATTGTAACTACTTTAGGTCTTGAGTTTCTCCATTATCAAATTGTTCAGACATGACATGCGTCGCAAAATTTGATATATGATATTGTCCTTTCTATTCGCAAGAGTTGAACCGGGGTCTCTCGTGTGAGAGCCGAGTATTCTAACCAACAAGATTGCAATGGATCACGTCTTGTGCAGTTTTTAATATTGCAATCATTGATTAGTAATAAATAATATTTATATATTGTGCAAGCATCAACGGGAAACAGAGGATTATTCTAACACACTCTTATTTTTAAAATTTAATAATTTCACGGGTTTTCATCGATGCCAAATTAACTCATGATCTATGATGTATCTAGTTTCTCCTATGCCTATTCTTCTACCCACACGTCTCGGGTAAAAATGAATGGTTCGAGGCAACTTGATTACAATGGAATTCATTTAGTAAATGAATTAGTTAATGTACTATTGTAGTGCTTTCCTACAAATAAAGAAACATGTGCAATGCTTGTCGACAGTTGACCATTATTCTGCGTATTGTTTCAAATTGTATCGAGTTATCCAAGCTATAATTGTTGTTGTAGTAATTTGACATAACAATGTTAAGGAATAACCCCACTTTAATCTACTGCTTCTTGTTGTCCTGAAAAACATAATGTTTTGTCCAATTTCATTTGAAACCTCTACCATTAATTGAATAATTGGATTAACTTTAGAAATTGATGTTACGAGAAAAAAATCAAGGTAAAGTTACTCATCAATACTTCAGACATAATATTGTTTATTTTGTTAATTGTACATTATTGTAACAACTACTTTAGATCTTGATCTTGAGTTTCTATATTATCCAATAGTTAGCACATCATATGCATGGGAAATTTAATATATGATATTGTCGTTTCCATTGCCGGAAGTTGAACCCGGGTCTCTCGGGTGAGAGTCGAGTATCCTAAACAACTAGACTATAATGGATCACATCTTTTGCACTTTTTAATATTGCAATCATTGAGTAATAATAAATAATTATTATATATTTCACAAGCATCAATGAGAAACAGAGGATTATTCTAACACACTCTCGTTGTTAAGATTTAATAATTTCAAGGGTTTTTATCAATGCCACAGTATATCATGATCTATGATGTATATAGTTTTCCCAATGCCAATTGATGTACCCAGGAGTCTCGTGTAAAATACAAGGATCTGATCCAACTAGACTACAATGGAATTCATTGAGTAAATGAATTAGTTAATGTAATATTCTAGTGCCTTGCTTCAAATAAAGAAACATGGTGCAATGATCATCAAGAGTTCACTATAATTCTACAATCTATGCGTATTTTTGGAAATTGTATCAAGCTACCCAAATTATAATTGTCGGTGTATTAATTTGTCGTAACGATATTGAGGAATAACCACGACTAAATATATTGCTTTTTCTTGTCCCGAAATACATAATGTTATGTCAAATTTCATTTGACACCTCTCCTTTTAATTGAATAATGGGATTAAGTTTAGAAATTAATGTTAGGAGAAAAAAATCAAAGTATAGTTCTTTATCAATCCTTCAAACATAATATTGATTATTTTGTTAATTGTACATTATTGTAACCACTACTTGAGGTCTTTAATTTTTCAGTTATCGAACACTTAACACATGACATGCGTCGCAAAATATGATATATGATATTGTCTTTTCTATTGGTGGGAGTTGAACCCGGGTCTCTCGATAGTTGACCATAATTCTGCAATCTATGCGTAAAAAAACGAGGATCCGAACCAACTAGACCACAATGGAATTTATTTAGTAAATGAATTAGTTAATGTAATATTCTATTGTTTTGCTTCAAATAAAGAAATATGGTGCAATGTTGATCGAGAGTTCACCATTATTGTACAATCTATGCATATTTTTGGAAATTCTATCAAGTTATCCAAACTATAATTGTTGGTGTACTAATTTGTCGTAACCACATTCTCGTTTTTAATATTTAATAATTTCAACGGTTTTTATCGATGCGACATTACCTCATCATCTATAATTTATGTAGTTTTTCCAATGCCTATTGTTGTACCCGGGAGTCTTGTGTAAAAAACAAGGATCTGAACGAACTAGACTACAATGGAATTCATTTAGTAAATGAATTGGTTAATGTAATATTCAAGTGCTTTCGTTCAAATAAACAAACATGGTGCAATGATAATCGAGAATTCACCATTATTTGACAATCAATGCGTATTTTTGGAATCTTGATCGAGGAAAGTTCATCATCAATCCTTCAAACATAATCTTGAGTTTTTGAGTTATCAAACAATTAAAACATCATATGCGTCGGAAATTTAATATATGATATTGTCGTTTCTATTGGCGGGACTTGAACACGGGTCTCTCAGGTGAAATCCGAGTATCCTAACCAACTAGACTACAATGGATCATATCTTCTGTACTTTTTAATATTGCAATCATTGATTAGTAATAAATATAATTTATATATTGCGCAAGCATCAACGAGAAACTGAGGATTATTCGAACACACTCTCGTTTTTAAGATTTAATAATTTCAAGGGTTTTTATCGATGCGATATTAACTCATGATCTATGATGTATCTAGTTTTTCTCATGCCAATTGATGTACTTGGGAGTCTTGTGTAAAACACAATGATCCAAACCAACTAGACTACAATGGAATTCATTTAGTAAATATATTAGTTATTGTAATATTCTAGTGCTTTACTTCAAATAAAGAAACATGGTGCCATGTCAGCCAGAATTCACCATTACTCGATAATCTATGCGTATTTTTAGAAATTGTATCAAGTTATCCAAACTATAATTCTTGGTGTACTAGTTTGTCGTAATAATGTTGAGAAATAACCACGACTAAATATATTGGTTCTCCTTTTCCCGAACATAATAATATTTTGTCAAATTTCATTTGAAACCTCTACTATTAATTGAATAATGGGATTAAGTTTAGAAATTGATGTTAGGAGAAAAAAAGGAAAGCAATGTTCGTCATCAATCCTTCAAACATAATATTGATTATTTAGTTAATTGTACATTATTGTAACATCTACTTGAGGTCTTGAGTATTTGAGTTATCAAACAGTTAACACAATATATGCCTCAGAAATTTAATATATGATATTGTCGTTTTCATTGCCGGGAGTTAAACCCGTGTCTCTCGTGTGAGAGCCGAGTATTCTAACCAACTAGACTTCCATGGATAACATCTGGTACACTTTTTAATATTGCAATTATTGATTAGTGATAAATCATTGATTGGTAATAAATAATATTTATTTATTGCGCAACCAACTAGAGTACAATGGATCCTATCTTGTGTATAGATATATTGCAATCATAGATTAGTAATAAGTGATATTGATATATTGGGCAAGCATCAACGAGAAACTGAGGATTATTCTAACACGCTGTCATTTTTAAGATTTAATAATTTGAAAAGTTTTTATCGATGCGACATTACCTCATGATCTATGATGTCTCTAGTTTTTCCAATGCCTATTGTTGTACCCGGAAGTTATCAAACAATTAACACATGATATACGTCGGAAATTTTATATATGATATTGTCGTTTCCATTGCCGGGAGTTAAACCCGGGTCTCTCGGGTGAAAGCCAAGTATCCTAACCAACTAGACTACAATGGATCATATCTAGTGTACTTTTTAATATTGCAATCATTGATTAGTAATAAATAATATTTATAGATTGTGCAAGTATTAACGAGAAACTGAGGATTATTCTAACACACTCTCGTTTTTAAGATTTAATAATTTCAAGGGTTTTTATCGATGAGATATTAACTCATGATCTATGATGTATTTAGTTTTTCCCATGCCAATTGTTGTACCCGGGAGTCTCGTGTAAAAAACAAGTATCTGAACCAACTAGTGTCATGATATGGCAAGACTCGAACCCATGACCTTATGCTACATGGGTCGAGCTCTTACCATTAGACTGAATTGTAATTTGTAGGATATTATTTTTATTTATGCTTTATCATAGAAAATTGATGTATATTCCAGATCTCTCTGGAACATTCTAGAAGCTTCAGGATTATTCCTAAAAACACTATAAAAGGAGGCACAAGGCATTGTTTTGAACCAAATTGGTTCAACACCAGTCTTAAGCCGCTTAGCTGATTTGTACTTATCTTTCATATAATATAAGAGCTGTTGTCATCATCTTATCTCTCTCTCTCTCCTCTTCTCACTTCCTCTCTCTCGGGAATCTTACGCAGTCCCGTCCTCTTAGTACTAATTGTACTGTTCTTCTTAGTACTAATTCCATCTCTGCTTTAGTACTATTCCTGACAGATGGAACCAATTTTTTTCTTTCCTCCAGCCTACTTGTCGTTCTCCCTCATCCTCCTACCCTTGTCCCTCTACTATGGCTACTGTTAGTGCCCAAGAATATCAATCCGTTTTCTCCGAGTTACAGTGCCTAAAAGAAAAGTTTGTTGCCCTGGAACAAGAAAACCAACGGCTGATAGGGGATCTGCAACAAATCGCTCTAGAAAAGCAACAAACGCAGTAACAACATGGGGAGTTAGCGTTACGGGTGCAACAACTCGAAGTGGCATTGCAACAACAAGGATCAAGTCCCCAAGGATTTCATAAAGAGCCGAAGATTGGACTTCCTGTGAAATTTGATGGAACGCGATCGCAATTCAGGGGATTCCTTAATCAGGTACGATTAGTCCTCTAAATGCATCCTTCCCGATAGCCCACTGATGCATCCCGAGTCGGCTTAATAGGCACGTTGCTTAGCGGCTCAGCCTTAGCATGGTTTGCTCCGCTTCTAGAAAAACAATCGCCCTTGCTTAATAACTTTGAAGATTTTATTAGTGAGTTCAAAGCCTGCTTTGGAGACACCGACAACATCAGGACGACGATCAACAAGATCCGGCGATTGCGTCAAGGCGATCGTCCAGCCTCGGCCTACGCGGCGGATTTCCGCTTACTCGCTTCCGACATACCCTGGGATGATCAAGCACTAATGGAGCAGTTTCGCTATGGCCTACGAAATGATGTCAAAGATCTACTTCTAACCTTCCCCGAAGAACCAAAGTATCTTACGGAGGCAATCAGTCGAGCGGTCCGATGTGACAACCGCCTTTTCGAACGGCGTTCGAAACGTCAATTACAGATACCACACGCTAGGCCGGAGCCCACTTACGCCGCAGTCGCGGCTAGACCGTTTGCACGAGACATACTTCAAGCAAATACTTCGACACCGATGGAGATCGATACCATGCGTCGACGCGGCCCGTTATCGGAAGAAGAAAAGCAACGACGACGTGCAAATCGATTATGTCTTTATTGCAGTGGACCAGGGAATATCGCAATCAATTGTCCCCATAAGCCAAGAAGACAGGTAAATCAAATTGTAGCCTGTACTAAACCCGAGTCAATTCTTCCCTCAGGAGTGTTTGATAGTATTAAGAGTACTAATAGAGTGTTTGATAGTATTCATAGTATTAATAGCCCAAGTATCTCAAATAAATTTGAAATCCTTAGTCAATTAGATGAAGAGTTAAACGATTGAGTCCAGCCAAAATAGGAGCCGTTTGGTTGGAGAGCAGCCCTAGATCTGTACAGCCCATTAGTGGTTCCATTCCTTCCAAGCAAGTTAGCAATGTGTTCCTAGCCCAAGTCATTGTTAGTACTACAAGTACTCCCCCAGTACCCGTCCTAGCACTTTTAGATTCCAGAGCTAATTCCTGTTTCATGGATCGAAATTTTGCCCAAGCTTCTCAGATATCCTTAAGAAAACTTCCTTGTCCTGCATCTGTAGTAGTCATTGATGGTCATCCCATTGCTTCCGGGAATATTGTAGAAGAATCAGAACCCATTCAGGTTGTCCTAGGTAGTTTTGTGTGTGTAATATCATTTAATATAATTAGTAGTCCAGAGCATCCCATTGTCCTAGGATTACCTTGGTTTGAATTACATAATCCAGCCATAGATTGGAGAACAAGAGAAGTCTGATATCGACCACCCCAAGAATCAACTCACCAAGTTTCGACCATTTCACCCCAAGAAGGACTCCTCAGTACAACTTCCGGCAAAATATCATCCTTATGCCGATATATTTGACAAGGTAAAAGCCGGTACCCTTCCTCATCACCGTCCCTATGACTGTCCCATCGATTTACAACCAGGAACCGAGCCACCATGGGGACCAATTTACAACTTGTCACCCACCGAGTTAGAAGTCCTTCGAGCCTACATAGAGGAGAACTTCGCAAAAGGGTTCATCCGCCATTCGAAATCTCCGGTCGGTGCACCCATCTTCTTTGTCAAGAAGAAAGATGGCTCACTTCGTCTTGTCGTTGATTACCGCGGATTGAATAAAGTCACCATCCGGAATAGGTATGCACTTCCTCTTATATCAAGTTTTTTAGAGCGACTTAATGGTGCCAAGTTTTTTACTAAAATCGACCTATGAGGAGCGTATAACCTCGTGCAGATCCGACCGGGAGATGAGTGGAAGACCGCCTTTCGCACGCGGTATGGGCATTTCGAGTATACTGTTATGCCGTTTGGCCTAACCAATGCACCCGCAGTCTTCCAACACATGGCAAATGATATATTCAGAGACCTCTTGGATATCTGTTTGATCATTTATCTGGATGATCTATTGATTTATTCGAAGACCCAGGAAGAGCACGATTCTCATGTACTATTAGTACTAAAGCGACTCCGTGAGAATGGTCTTTATGCCAAGCTAGAAAAATGTAGCTTTGGCTGCAAGCAAGTGGAATTTCTAGGCTACATCATCTCCTCAAAGGGCATCACCATGGATCCAGCTAAAATCCAAACTGTACTAGAGTGGCAAATTCCACAGTCGATACGAGATGTACAATGTTTTCTAGGTTTTGCTAACTTCTACCGTAAGTTTATACAGGATTACTCGAAGATTATTTTATCTCTCACACAACTTACGAAGAAGGGCCAAGCATTTCTTTGGTCCATAGAAGCAGATATGGCTTTTCGGCATCTTAAGAAAGCCTTTACATCAGCACCGATTCTAGCTCATGTGGATACAAGCAAACCATTCATCATGGAGGCCGACACATCAGATTTCGCCCTCGGTAGCATCCTTTCTCAACAAGGCGATAAAGAAGAGTTGCATCCGGTGGCTTTCCATTCGCGCAAATTCGATGTCGCAGAAATCAACTACGAAATACATGACAAGGAGTTATTAGCCATCGTGGATTCATTTGTACAATGGCGGCATCTCTTAGAGGGCTCTCCTCATCAGGTCATTGTCTTTAGCGATCATAAAAATCTTGCTTATTTTCAAAACGCTTGCGTACTAAATCGACGGCAAGCTCGGTGGGCGCAATTCCTCACGCGTTTCGACTTCAAAATCACATATCGACCGGAGAAGCAGCAAGGAAAAGCAAATGCACTATCTTGCACCTCGTCCCGGTGACGCAACTTTTGATAATCAAAAGCAAGTAATCTTGGGACCAACATGATTGCACACGACACGGATTTTTCACACCCCGATGGATTCACGGATTACCGATGACATACGTGCAACCTTGAAGACGGATAGTTTTGCTCAAGACATCCTGGTGCACATTGATACTTCTCGGGCATCCTGTTCTCGGCCTCAACAACCAGGTATTGACTACTGACAATTCGAATATCATGATGGTTTGTTATTCTTTAAAAAGTGCGTATATGTCCCCGATTGCTCCTGTCGCCTTCAAATCGTCCAACATTGTCACGACACCCATACGCGGGACATTTCGGTAGTACTAAGATGTTGGAGCTAGGGCAGCGATCTTTTTGGTGGCCCCACATGCGCCGTTTTGTTGACGACTACGTTCGTACCTGTGATGCTTGCTGCCGAGCAAAGATGCCACGACACCATCCATATGGCTTTTTGGAACCCTTACCGATTCCAAGTAAGCCGTGGCAGTCTATTTGTCTTGATTTTATCACAGATCTGCCGGTTTCGAAGGGGTTTGATGCTATCCTAACCGTCGTCGATCGATACACGAAGATGGCACATTTTGTGCCGTGTACTAAAGCCATCACTAGCGAGGAAACCGCCGCTCTTGTTATGCGTGAGGTATTTTGGCATCATGGCCTCTCAGACAGTATTATCAGTGACTGAGGCCCGCAATTCGTCTCCAAATTTTGGCAGCATCTCTTCAAGATGCTCAAGGTCTCCTGCAACCTCTCCTCGGGCTACCATCCTCAGACCGACGGGCAGGCGGAACGAACAAACCAAACGCTGAGTTATCAACAGGACGATTGGGCTGAGATTCTCCACTTTGCAGAGTTTGCGTATAATAATGCTATTCACTCCTCGACTCGGGTCTCCCCATTTTTCGCTTATACCGGTTTTCATCCTCGCTGGTCGGTGATCGACACTCCGGAGCTACCTACCAACCCTCGTGCCGAGGATCATTTGGAGAGGCTACGCAAGATCCAGATGGATCTCTCTACTCACCTTCATCATGCTCAACACACACAAAAGACTTATGCGGATCGTCATCGGATTCCCTCCTCTTTTGCCATCGGAGATCGAGTATGGCTCTTACGTCGTCACATCAAGACTACTCGACCGTGCGACAAGTTGGATTATCGACGACTCAGTCCCTTCCGTATTACGGGTAAGATTAATGATGTCTCCTTCCGCCTTGATCTCCCTTTGTAGCTTCAGATACATCCGGTTTTCCATTGTTCTCTTCTTGAACCTTATAAAGCAAACACCATTCCCGATCGTGTGACACCACCGCCGCCCCCGCTGGAGTTGGACGCCGGCCCGAAGTATGAAGTTGCTGCCATCCTCGATTCCAAACTTGTTCGCAACAAACTTTATTACTTGGTCGATTGGTTCGGTTATAGTCTGAGCAAACGTACTTGGGAACCCGTCCAGCATGTTGCCAATGCACAAGATCTTCTTGCCAATTTCCACCGAAAGTATCCGGACAAACCCGGTCCACAATTAGCGCCGACTCGTTCCACTCGTCGTCTTTAAGGGGGAGATAGTGTCATGATATGGCAAGACTCGAACCCATGACCTTATGCTACATGGGTCGAGCTCTTACCATTAGACTATGAATTGTAATTTGTAGGATACTATTTTTATTTATGCTTTATCATAGAAAATTGATGTATATTCCAGATCTCTCTGGAACATTCTAGAAGCTTCAGGATTATTCCTAAAAACACTATAAAAGGAGGCACAAGGCATTGTTTTGAACCAAATTGGTTCAACACCAGTCTTAAGCCTCTTAGCCAATTTGTACTTATCTTTCATATAATATAAGAGCTGTTGTCATCATCCTATCTCTCTCTCTCCTCTTCTCACTTCCTCTCTCTCGGGAATCTTACGCAGTCCCGTCCTCTTAGTACTAATAGTACTGTTCTTCTTAGCACTAATTCCATCTCTGCTTTAGTACTATTCCAGACAACTAGACTATAGTGGAATTCATTTAGTAAATGAATTAGTTAATGTAAGATTCGAGTGCTTTACTACAGTTGACCATTATTCTGCTATCAATGCGTATTGTTTGAAATTGTATCAAGTTATCCAAGCTATAATTGTTGGTGCAATCTATTCCTAGGAGTTGAACCCGGGTCTCTCGTGTGAGAGCCAAGCATTCTAACCAACTAGACTACAATGGATCACATCTTGTGCACTTTTTAATATTGCAATCATTGATTAGTAATAAAGAATATTCATATATTGCGCAAGCATCAACAAGAAACAGAAGATTTTTCTAACACACTCTCGTTTTTAAGATTTAATAATTTCACGGGTTTTTATCGATGCCAAATTAACTCATGATCTATGATGTATCTAGTTTTTCCTATGCATGTGGTTGTACCTGCGCATCTCGGGGGGAAATGAACGAGTCGAGGCAACTTGAATAGAATGGAATTCATTTAGTAAATGAATTAGTTAATGTACTATTCTAGTGCATTGCTACAAATAAAGAAACATGGTGCAATGCTTGTCGACAGTTGACCAGTATTTTGCAATCTATGAGTATTTTTTGAAATTGTATTAAATTATCAAAACTATACTTGTTGGTTTACTAATTTATCGTAGCAATGTTTAGGTATAACCACAACTGGATGTACTGCTTCTTGTTAACATAATGTTTGGTGCAATTTCATTCGAAACCTAGACCATTAATTGAATAATGGGATTAAGTCTAGAAATTAATGTTAGGAGGAAAAAATTAAATTAAAGTACATTTTCAATACTTCAAACATAATATTCTAGTGGTTTGCTTCAAATAAAGAAATTTGGTGCAATGTTGATCGAGAGTTCACCATTATTCTACAATCTATGCGTATTTTTGGAAATTCTATCCAGTTATCCAAACTATAATTGTCTGTGTACTAATTTGTCGTAACCATGTTGAGAAATCACCACGACAAAATATATTTCTTCTTCTTGTCCCGAACAACATAATGTTTTGTCAAATTTCATTTGAAACCTCTATGATTAATTGAATATTCGTATTAAGTTTAGAAATTGATGTGAGGAGAAAAAAATCAAAGCAAACTTCATTATCAATCCTTTAAATATAATTTGGATTAGTTTGTTAATTGTACATTATTCTAACGACTACTTTAGAGCTTGAGTTTTTGAGTTCATTTTATTAATTGTACATTATTGTAACTACTTTACGTTTTGAGTTTTTGAGTTATCAAACAGTTAACACATGACATGCGTCACAAAATTTTATATATGATATTGTCCTTTCTATTGCCAGGAGATGAACATCGGTATCTCGGGTGAGAGCCAAGTATTCTAACCAACTAGACTTCAATGGATCACATCTTGTGCACTTTTTAATATTCTAATCATTGATTGGTAATAAATAATATTTATACATTCCTTAAGCATCAATGAAAAGCTGAGGATTGTTGTAACACACTGTCGTTTTTAAGATTTAATAATTTCACGGCTTTTTATCGATGCCACAGTTACTCATGATATATAATGTATCTAGTTTTTCCTATCGCGTTTCGAGTAAGAATCAACGATTCGAGGCAACTTGATTACAATGGAATTCATTTAGCAATGCTTATCGACAGTTGACCATTATTCTGCAATCTATGCGTATTGTTTGAAATTGTATCAAGTTATCCAAACTATAATTGTTGATGTACTAATTTGTCCTACCAATGTTGACGAACAACCACAACTAAATATACATCTTTTTGTTTTCTTGAACAACATTATGTTTTGTCCAATTTCATTTGAAACATTTACCATTAATCAAAGAATGGGAGTAAGTTTAGAAATTCATGTTAGGAGAAACAAATCAAAGTAAAGTTCGGCATCAATCCTTCGAACATAATATTGATTATTTTGTTAATTGTACATTATTGGAACACCTATTTTAGGTCTTGAGTTTTTGAGTTATCAAACAATTAACACATGATATTGTTGCAAAATTTGATATATGATATTGTCTTTTCCATTATCGGGAGTGGAACCCGGGTCTCTCGGGTGAGAGCTGAGTAATCTAACCAAGTAGACTACAATGGATCACATCTTGTGTGCTTTTTAATATTGTAATCATTGATTAGAAATAAATAATATTTATATATTGCGCTGTTGAGCCCTTCGGCTCCGGATCGTTGCGTGAGTCGGGTGGGAACCGCCGAGGTTTTGGACTAGGAGGAAGAGGAATACAACTTAAGGCTAGTTATGAATAATAGGAAGAGAAGTAAGATAGAAATCTTGATAATCCCACGAGTTTAGTTTATTTTAAAACAATATTTAGATTATAAGAGTAATTTAGATGGCAAAATTCGTGAATCCCATGAATATATTAGATTGATCAATTCTTCTATATTAATCAACAACCTTATACATATTTCTCTCCTCCTTATATAAAGATGGAAGAGGCTAAGCATGGCTTCATGCTTTTTCACCTAAAGTGTCCATGCACACTAAATGTGCATGTGATGCTTTGTCATTTCCTAAATATAGGGCTGATGCACACTAGACGTGCATGAGTCACTTTTAATGGCACGTGTAAATAAAATATTCACACTCTAAAGAATACATGATTTTTACCTTTTAATAAAGGTATGTGTAAATAAAGGTCTTATACGTATTAAATCTATATTTATAACACTAAAGATAATTTATTGCAATGGTAAAGTTGGGGTTATCTACGTGGAGGTGCATGGTTCGAATCCTGCCCTATGCACGTGATAAATTCTTTTGATATATTATTTATTTATTTATATGTATCTAAAATCGGATATATTATTTTATGTTTTTCACGTAGTGTGTGGAATACACTACGACATTCGCCCCCTCCGAACCCGCACATCCTCCGGTATGTGCCGAAGTTCTTGATCCCCCATATCCGTCTACACCCAAAGCTTCCTTCGATTCTCCCCTTATGTCGACTATGAGTTGTAATTCACTTTCTTCGCTTCCCGCATCACCGTGGTCTTCGTCCGATTGCTCCTCGTTGTCGGCCTTGGCTCGGATCACATAGGGTTTGTCGTCGGTCCGCTTCTTGAAAATCTTCACCCGCTTCCCGGCTATAGGCACTCGTAGTATTGTTCCATCCAACTCGGACAGTCGGTACGTTCCGTTGTCGAAGACTTTCCGAACCTCGTATGGCCCGAACCACCTTTTCGCGAATTTCCGCATCGTTGTATGTTGATGGTCCAAACTACTGTCATAGACGATCACCCAATCTCCTTCTTCAATCCTCCTCGGTTGTAGTCGGTGCTTTGTGTCGAACCGACTTTTGTTCCTTAATCGTGCTTCTTGTTGTCGGCGTATTGCTTCCACTATGTCTGCCGGTCTTCCCTCTAGTTGTCGTATCCGGACCGCTAGTAGTTCTTCCCGGCTCATCTCTTCCTTCCACGGTAGCACTGTCCATGTTGCGATCACGGTTTCCGTCGGCATTACCGGTGCTTGTCCGGTCATGAGTTCTGCCGGCATGTAACCGGTTATGGAACTATGCGTCGTCCGATCCGCCCATAGTGCATACGGAAGCATCTGCGGCCAGTCCTTCACCTTTCCATCGCATGCCTTCGCAAGTGCTTTCACGATCGGACTATGTCCTAGTTCGATTTTCCCGTTGGCCTCCGGATTGTATGCCGTTGTCAGCAATAACCGAACTCCGTGTTTAGCGAAGAATCCCCTAGCTTTGTCCGAGTCGAGTTCTCCCCGGTCCGCAATCACTTGTCCTACGCACCCGTACTTGCAAAATACTTCCTCCAAAAGAAATTGGCATACCGCGGAACACGTTTTTCTCTGAAGCGCTCGACCTTCTACTTGATTCGTGAGATCTTCCCGAGCTAATACCAAGTATTTCTTTTGTCCGATCCCGGTCGGCATGGCCACTATGTCAACCATCCACTTGAAGTTGATTGTCGGTGAGAATGTCGGATGTAACTCATCTCGATGTCGAACCCTGGAGTAGACTTGACATTTCTCGCAGCTTTCAGTGAACTCCGCGACATCTTTGTACATTTTCTTCCACCAATATTTTTGCTTGATCTTCACAAATGTTGCCCATGTTCCTCGGTGTCCAGCCCAATCGGATTCGTGAAACTCGGACATTATCCGGTTTCGTTGCTCTTTTGTCCCGACTACTCGAAGTGGTATACCATCCGGTCTTTTCGGCGCCCTCCATATTAATCCGTTTTCCAAGAAGAACTTTTGGACTTGTCTCTTCTTCCTTCGGATCTCGGCTCTTCTTCCTTTATCGTTTGTTGAATCCTCGGCCTCTTGTAACATCTTCCCGATCATCAAGCTTTCTCCCTCGTATTCTTCTTCCCGGAATTCCCGGATTACGTTTACTCGGCATATGTGCTCCGACGCGAAGTAGTCTTCGGAAACTTCTTCATTATCCGATTCGGTTATGTCGTGCCCGAACCGAGCCCTTGATAACATATCCGCTACCGCGTTGTCCTTCCCCGAGATGTGTCGAACCTCCGGATTAAGCAACTTGACATATGCAACCCACCTTAGCATAGCTACATCCGGTATCGTACAACACCGCATCATCCCGAGTATCGGAAGACAATCCGTCTCGATCACCACTTCGGCTCCGATCAAATAATCCCGATCCGATTTTATCGCTGACATGACTCCCCACAGTTCTCTTTTGACTTGCGCATATCCACGTTGCCTTTCGTTGAGAACCTTTGCTCCGAATCGGATCGGATACCGCGAACCATCCGAGTCGGCTTGATTGATGACCCACCCGATACCGGTTGGACTTGTATCAACCGTTACTATGATTGGTCGGTCATAGCTCGGCTTCTTAAGTGCTTCCGCCCTCCGAAGTGTCTTCTTCAATTTCTTCATGGCGTTGGTGTGTTCCGGTTTCCATTCGAATTTCTTACCTTTCCGCAACAAGTGGTAGAGCGGATCCGCTATATGTGCATAGTGCGGAATCCATATGTGATAGAATGCACATGCACTGAGAAACCTTCGGACTTCGGATGTTGACTCGCATACTTCCTCCATAGCTTGAATCGCATCGATCTTTGTTGGTGACGGTCTTCGACCGTAGGGCCCACATAGATGTCCGACCACCAATATTTCTTCTTGCCCAAATGCCGATTTCTCCCCGGAAAGTGTTAGGTGCACATCTTCTAGCTTTCGCAACACTTTCTCGCAATCATGAATATGGTCGACCACGAACTTTCGGCATCCCCGATCATCCATAGTTTCATCTTTTTCTTCTACCGCGCATCCTTTCATCGGAATGTCATTGAGGAACGGCATCGTTATCTCCGGAATGCAGTCTCGAAGCACCTTGTTCATCGCGTTCATCATATGAGCAACCGAGTTTGTCGCTCCTTGTGGTAGTGTGCACATTCGGACTAATCCTATCGGTGTTCGCATGGTTGTGATGTCTCGGCTCTCCACGGCTAGTTGGAATTGGTCATACCCGAGTATAGGTCTCCGATGGAGTATATCGCACAACCGGCAAAAGCTTCCGCAAATTCATCCACTATCGGACTGACTCCCGAGTTCCGGATCGTGACCTTATTCACCGGTTGCAAGTCTTGGATAAATCGGAGTGACCCATTCTTCTTCGGAACCGTAAACCATCGATTTGAGTACGGAGCAGTTGATGGCTCTAGAATCCCCATCGCCACCTTCTCCTTGAGCAAGTCAATGACTTTCGGAATATGCGCTCGTGGCACCGGAATCGGCTTCAGGTTCCACGGTACATGGTCAATCGTGAAGATCACCATCGGCTCCACTATTCTCGGATCGACGCACCCTATCTCCCTTGATGTAAATGGAAACGCTTTGCCATATTGCTCCAACATCTCGCGAAACCGTTCTTCTTCTTTTTGTAATAGGAACCCACCTCCACCGATCCGAAGTTTCTTCCGGGTCTCATCCGTGAAGGCATGTCCGATATCCACGGACTTCCGAAGTGTCGGATCTCCCGAGACTTCTTTCCTCTTTTGTTCGCTATCGGCGGGTAGTGGTCCCGCAGCCGGTTTCACCTTCTTCTCCACGGTCTTGTATTTCGTACTTACCATTGCTCCTTCTTTGCGGAGCGTATCTGGCTCCATTTTCTAAATGATCTCGTACATCTCGACCGATTCCACCGGGACTACCCGGTTCCCTTGGCTTTTATCTTCTGCAAGCTCTTCAAGTCGTTGTAGTGTGCTCCCATAGAACACTTCTTCGACTATCCCCACGATTTCTTCATCTTCTTTTATTATTGATGCCGACCGCAACTTATCCTCCACTTGTCGGTATCCTTTCTTCAATCCTCCGGTTACGGTCGTGTACGTAGATGCCCCATCCAGAGCGATTCGTACATGTTTTGCTCCGAGAGTTTTCTTCCTGTGTGGGGTATCAGGGCTTCTCGGACTATCACTTCCCCACTCTGCAACAGTCCGCTTTAAAAATCCATTCTCACTTGGGACAAGAGTTCCCTCTTGTTCCTTTCGTGATTTGCCGGCACCGTTAGGAATTGGACGGATTTTCCACCGTTTTGGCTCCGAATTCGCGCAAAAGCCGCACCGCTATCGAGCACCTTCGTCTCCATCCGTGATGCCGTAATAAAGGGTTGGCCGAGGATGACGGAATGTGAAACCTCATCTTGCACGAAGAAATTTTGGTCGATCTCGACATCCCCGATCTTCACCGTCACATCCGGACAAGCCGCAAATAGATCTTCCGTTGCTTTGGTGGCCGCCCGAATCTTCCATCCATGGTTGGTGTTAATAGGCCACTTCCCCTTCCGGTAGAACTCCTTGGACATCAAGTTGATCTCCGATCCGTGATCAATCAATGCTAGCACGGGTTCTTTGATGTTGCCGATTCGGACCGGAGTCTCCGTAGTCGCGCGTGCCCAATGTGGCCTTGTATAGTGGGAGTTCGGAATTTCGTCCTCCACTTCGGTGTCGATCATTAAAACGGTGTTCGCATTCACCCTTGGAGCATTTTCCTCCGTACTTTGTCTTTTTCGCTTCACGAGATCCACGAGAAGATCGTGGAACTCCTTCTTTGCTATTCCGAGTAGCTCCCGAAGCGAGAAATCTACTCGGCTATCCAAGATTTTTTCCTCGAACACTCTTTTCAAGTCGGTTTGTTGTTCTATGTCCGAGGCGAGCTTGAATGCCGGAGTCGCCTTTTCTTTTCCCTTACCTCCGGAGTTCCAGCTTTCCGGTATCTTTGATGGCCCGGCCGCATCCTCCGTGCGTCGTCGTTTCTCGTCCACATACACCTTATGCAATTGTCATAGGGCGTATACGCTATTCTTGTCGACAGAGCACTCCCATCCCGTAGCTTCCCGGACGCCTTCCGCGGTGCTTCGGATCTCGTTAGAGTCGGTTTTCTCGGTGTTTTCTAGAACTTCCGGCCAAAAAGACGTCTTTGCTCTCGATGACTCCCCGACACATATTCCCGCGGTTGTCGCATAGTTGCTTCTTGCCGCCAATTCCTCCTCGAGCACCTTCTTCATGCCGCCTTTCCGGAAGTTCGGTCGGAGAGGCTTCCGAGAGTCCATCGAATGAATCCGGTTTCCCTCGTAGTAGATGAGATCCCGCCATAGCGCCTCCTTATGCTCGTCGCAATCCCTCCGATCGTGTTCGGCGCTATCGCACCATATGCACCGTCGGTCCGTATACTTGGAGCTTGTGGGGCGGTCATCCGACTTCTTCACCATCGCGATCTTCAGATTCTCCATCTCCTTCAATAGTTGCTCCACCGTAGATGCATCAATCCCCTTCTCAGTTGTACTCTCTCGAGCCCTCAGTTGATGGTCTTCCAATCCGGTTCTCGGTTTCGGAATCGGTTCCGAAACCCTCTTTTCCTCGTTGGCAAGCCATTGCCCCCTCTTCGTGTATCACGCGACGATATCCCGCACGCTTTCCCATGTTTCAGTGAGGCCTCTCTCCGTGGTCGTGTCCTCCAAGAGCACTCCGAGATCTTTCCGGTCCTGGATGTCCACGGCGCTCGCAAGAACATGATCACCTTGTCCGGTACGAGGATAGCTTGATCTCTCGCGGACAACCTCCCGAACTGGCTTTCGAATGCCGAAAACACATCAACGACCTTCAATCCCTTGTCCGGCGTCTCCACCCAATCTTCAAATCCCCTTCGCGTCGCCTTGGACGAATCCTCGATGGCGAACGTCCTGTTTAGCTCTACTTCAAACGCCTCCCATGTCGGATTTTGCTGTCGTAGCCCATGGATGCTTGCTTGAAGCCCGTCGGTCGCCACCCGGTTGAAGGACGTCACTTGCAGTCCTTCCGATATTCCGCACCGTAGCATCTCCGCCTTGTAGTCCCAAAGATACCGAGACACGTCTTTCCCGTTGAATTGCCCGTTTCGTTGCACGAGCCGCTCCACTGAATTGCCCGTTTCGTTGTTCTTGTAGCATGCGCTCGAACATCATCATCATGTTGCTAGCCTCCGGTTGATTTTCCATCTCCTTGCCACCCGTTTTCACGTCGGGTTCACCAACTGTGTCGAGCCCTTCGGCTTCGGATCGTTGCGTGAGTCGGGTGGGAACCGCCGAGGTTTTGGACTAGGAGGAAGAGGAATACAACTTAAGGCTAGTTATGAATAATAGGAAGAGAAGTAAGATAGTAATCTCGATAAGCCCACGAGTTTAGTTTATTTTAAAACAATATTTAGATTATAAGAGTAATTTAGATGGCAAAATTCGTGAATCCCACGAATATATTAGATTGATCAATTCTTCTATATTAATCAACAACCTTATACATATTTCTCTCCTCCTTATATAAAGATGGAAGAGGCTAAGCATGGCTTCATGCTTTTTCACCTAAAGTGTCCATGCACACTAAATGTGCATGTGATGCTTTGTCATTTCCTAAATATAGAGCTCATGCACACTAGACGTGCATGAGTCACTTTTAATGGCACGTGTAAATAAAATATTCACACTCTAAAGAATACATGATTTTTACCTTTTAATAAAGGTATGTGTAAATAAAGGTCTTATATGTATTAAATCTATATTTATAACACTAAAGATAATTTATTGCAATGGTAAAGTTGGGGTTTACCTACGCGGAGGTGCATGGTTCGAATCCTGCCCTATGCACGTGATAAATTCTTTTGATATATTATTTATTTATTTATATGTATCTAAAATCGGATATATTATTTTATGGTTTTCACGTAGTGTGTGGAATACACTACGACAGCGCAACCATCAACGAAAAACTGACAATTATTCTAACACACTATCATTTTTAAGATTTAATACTTGCAAGGGTTTTTATCGATGCCACATTAACTCATGATATATGATATATCTACTTGTACCCGAGCGTGTCAAGTAAAACAGCAAGGATGCGAGGCAACTTGATTACAATGGAATTCATTTAGTAATTGAATTAGCTAATGTACCATTCTAGTCCTTTGTTACAAAGAAAGAAACATTGTGCAATGATCATCGACAGTTGACTATTATTTTTCAATCTATGCGTATTGTTAGAAATTGTATCAAGTTATCCAAAACTATAATTCTTGGTGTACTAGTTTGTCGTAATAATGTTGAGGAATAACCACAACTAAATATACTGCTTCTCCTTTTCGCGAACAACATAATGTTTTGTCAAATTTCATTTGAAACCTATACTATTAATTGAAAAATGAGATTAAGTTTAGAAATTGATGTTAGGAGAAAAAAATCAAAGCAAAGTTCGTCATCAATCCTTCAAACATAATATTGATTATTTTGTTAACTGTACATTATTATAACAACTACTTTAGAGCTTGACTTTTTGAGTTAT
Source organism: Azolla caroliniana (assembly GCF_043228905.1). NCBI lineage: Eukaryota > Viridiplantae > Streptophyta > Polypodiopsida > Salviniales > Salviniaceae > Azolla > Azolla caroliniana. The sequence goes on along the minus strand of NW_028230445.1, from coordinate 12,528,806 downwards.
CAAACAATTAACACATGATATACATTGGAAATTTTATATAGATATTGTCGTTTCCATTGCCGGGAGTTAAACCCGGGTCTCTCGGGTGAAAGCCAAGTATCCTAACCAACTAGAATACAATGGATCATATCTAGTGTAGTTTTTAATATTGCAATCATTGATTAGTAATAAATAATATTTATATATTGCGCAAGTATGAACGAGAAATTGAGGATTATTCACACACACTCTCGTTTTTAAGATTTAATAATTTCAAGGGTTTTTATCGATGCGATATTAACTCATGATCTATGATGTATCTAGTTTTTCCAATGCCAATTGTTGTACCCGGGAGTCTGAACCAACTAAACTATAGTGGAATTTATTTAGTAAATGAATTAGTTAATGTAATATTCTAGTGCTTTACTATAGTTGACCATTATTTTTCAATCTATGCGTTTGTTTGAAATTGTATCAAGTTATCCAAACTATAATTGTTGGTGCAATCTATTCGCAGGAGTTGAACCTGGGTCTCTCGTGTGAGAGCCAAGGATTCTAACCAACTAGACTACAATGGATCACATCTTGTGCACTTTTTAATATTGCAATCATTGATTAGTAATAAATAATATTCATATATTGCGCAAGCATCAATGAGAAACAGAGGATTATTCTACCACACTCTCGTTTTTAAGATTTAATAATTTCATGGGTTTTTATCGTTGCCAAATTAACTCATGATCTATGATGTATCTAGTTTTTCCTATGCTTGTGCTTGTACCCACGCATCTTGGGCAAAAATCAACGAGTCGAGGCAACTTGATTACAATGGAATTCATTGAGTAAATGAATTAGTTAATGTACTATTCTAGTGCTTTGCTACAAATAAAGAAACATGGTGCAATGCTTGTCGACAGTTGACCAATATTTTGCAATCTATGCGTATTTTTTGAAATTCTATCAAATTATTAAAACTATAATTGTTGGTGTACTAATTTATCGTAACAATGTTTAGGAATAGCCACAACTGAATGTACTGCTTCTTGTTCTCCCGAAAAACATAATGTTTGGTGCAATTTCATTCGAAATCTATACCATTAATCGAATAATGTGATTAAGTTTAGAAATTGATGTTAGGAGAGAAAAATTAAAGGAATGTACATCATCAATACTTCAAACATAATATTGATTATTTTATTAATTGTAACACCTACTTTAGGTCTTGAGTTTTTCAGTTATCAAACTGTTAACAAATGATATGCGTCGAAAATTTAATATATGATATTGTTGTTTTCATTGCAAGTAGTTGAACCCGGGTTTCTCGTGTGAGAACTGAGTATCCAAACCAACTAGACTACAATGGTTCACATCTTGTGTAGTTTTTAAGATTGCAATCATTGATTAGTAGTAAATAATATTTATATATTGTGCAAGCAACAACGAGAAACTGAGGATTATTCTAACACACTCTCGTTTTTAAGATTTAATAATTTCAAGGGTTTTAATCGATGCAACATTACGTCATCATCTATGATGTATCTAGTTTTGCCAATGCCTATAGTTGTACCTGGGAGTCTCGTGTAAAAAACAAGGTTCCGAACCAACTAGACTACAATGGAATTCATTTAGTAAATGAATTAGTTAATGTAATATTCTATTGGTTTCCTTCAAATAAAGAAATATGGTGCAATGTTGATCGAGAGTTCACCATTATGATACAATCTATGCGTATTTTTGGAAATTCTATCAAGTCATCCAAACTATAATTGTCAGTGTACTAATTTGTCGTAACCATGTTGAGAAATAACCACGACTGAATATATTGCTTCTTCTCGTCCCAAACAACAGAATGTTTTGTCAAATTTCATTGAAACCTCTACTATTTATTGAATAATGGGATTAACTTTAGAAATTGATGTTAGCAAAAAAATATCAAAGCAAAGTTCGTCATCAATCCTTCAAACATAATATTGATTATTTTCTTAATTCTACATTATTGTAACATCTACTTTAGGTGTTGAGTTATCAAACCGTTAACACATGCTATGAGCCGGAAATTTAATATATGATATACTCGTTTTCATTGGCGGTATTTGAACACGGGTCTCTGGGGTGAAAGCCGAGTATCCTAACGAACTAGACTACAATGGATCCTATCTTCTGTACTTCTTAATATTGCAATCATGGATTAGTAATAAATAATATTTATATGTTGTGCAAGCAGCAACATGAAACTGAGGATTATTGTAACACACTCTCATTTTTAAGATTTAATAATTTCCAGTGTTTTTATCGATGCTATATTAACTCATGATCAATGATGCATCTCGTTTTTCCCATGCCAATTGTTGTACCCGGGAGTCTCGTGTAAAAAACAAGGATCCGAACCAACTAGACTATACTGGAATTCTTTTAGTAAATGAATTAGTTAATATAATATTCTAGTGTTTTACTTCAAATCAAGAAACAATGTTGGTGTACTAATTTGTCGTAACAATGTTGAGGAATGACCACGACTAAATATATTGCTTCTCCTTGTCGCGAACCACATTATGTTTTATCAAATTTCATTAGAAACTTCTACTATTAATTGAATATTCGTATTAAGTTTAGAAATTGATGTGAGGAGAAAAAAATAAAATCAAAGTTCATTATCAATCCTTCAAACATAATTTGGATTATTTTGTTAATTGTACATTATTCTAATGACTACCTTAGAGCTTGAGTTTTTGAGTTCATTTTATTTATTGTACATTATTGTAACTACTTTACATCTTGAGTTTTTGAGTTATCAAACAGTTAACACATGACATGCGTCGCAAAATTTTATATATGATATTGTCCTTTCTATTGCCAGGAGATTAATACGGGTTATCCAAACTATAATTGTTGATGTACTAATTTGCCCTACCAATGTTGACGAACAACCACAACCAAATATACATCTTTTTGTTGTCTCGAACAACATTATGTTTTGTCCAATTTCATTTGAAACATTTACCATTAATCAAAGAATGGGAGTAAGTTTAGAAATTCATGTTAGGAGAAAAAAATCAAAGTAAAGTTCGTCATCAATCCTTCAAACATAATATTGATTATTTTGTTAATTGTAACATCTATTTTAGGCCTAGAGTTTTTGAGTTATCAAACAGTTAACATAGTATCTCGTTGGAAATTTAATATATGATGTTGTCGTTTCGATTGCAGGGGGAGTTGAACCCGGGTCTCTCGGGTGAAAGCCGAGTATCCTAACCGACTTGACTACAATGGATCATATACTTTCTAATATTACAATAATTGATTAGTAATAAACAATATTTATATAGTGTGCAAGCATCAACTAGAAACTGAGGATTATTCTAACACACTCTGGTTTTTAAGATTTAATAATTTCAACGATTTTTATCGATGTCATATTAACTCATGATCTATGATGTATCGAGTTTTTCCTATGCTAATTGTTCTACCCGGGAGTCTGGTGTAAAACATTTTTGTAATGCCTACTTTAGGTCTTGAGTTTTTGAGTTATCAAACAATTAACACATGATATGCCTCGGAAGTTTAATATATGATATTGTCGTTTCCATTTCCGGGAATTAAACCCGAGTTTCTCGGGTGAGAGCCGAGTATCCTAACTAACTACACTACATTGTATCACATCCTGTGCACTTTTAAATATTGTAATCATTGATTAGTAATAAATATTATTTCTATGTTCCGCAAGCATCAACAAGAAACAAAGGATTATTCTAACACACTCTCGTTTTTAAGATTTATTAATTTCACGGGTTTTTATCTATGCCACATTAACTCATGATATATAATGTATTTAGTTTTTCGTGTGCCTGTACTTGTCCCTGCACGTTTCGAGTAGAAATTAACGATTCCAAGCAACATGATTACAATGGACTTCATTTAGAAAATAAATTAGTCAATGTACTATTCTAGTGCTTCGCTACAAATAGAGAAACATGGTGCAATGCTTGTCGACAGTTGAACATTATTTTGTATTCTATGCGTATTGTTTGAAATTGTATAGAGTTATCCAAACTGTAATTGCTGGTGTACTAATTTGTCGTACCAATGTTGACGAATAACCACAACCAAATAACCACAACCATAACCACAACTCTAGTTTTCCAATGCCTATTGTTGTACCCGGGAGTCTCATGTAAAAAACAAGGATCCCAACCAAGGAGACTAAAATGAAATTACTTTAGTAAATGAATTACTAAATGTAATATTCTAGTGCTTTGCTTCAAATAAAGAAATATGTTGCAATGTTGATCGAGAATTCACTATTACTCTACAATCTATGCGTATTTTTGCAATCTTGATCGAGGAAAGTTTGTCATCAATGCTTCAAACATAATCTTGAGTTTTTGAGTTATCAAACAATTAAAACATGATATGCGTCGGAATTTTAATATATGATATTGTCGTTTCCATTGTCGGGTGTTGAACCCGGGTCTCTCGAGTGAGAGCCTAGTATCCTAACCAACTAGACTAGAATGGATTATATCTTGTATACTTTTCAATATTGCAATCATTGATTAGTAATAAATAATATTTATATATTGCGCAAGCATCAACGAGAAACAGAGGATTATTCTAACACACTCTCGGTTATAAGATTTAATAATTTCAAGGGTTTCCATTGATGCGATATTAACACCAGATCTATGATGTATCTAGTTTCTCCCATGCCAATTGCTGTACCCAGGAGTCTCGGGTAAAAATAATGGATCTGAACCAACTAGACTACAATGGAATTCATTTAGTAAATGAGTTAGTTAATGTAATATTCTAGTGGTTTGGTTTAAATAAAGAAATATGGTGCAATGTTGATTGAGAGTTCACCATTATTCTACAATCTATGCGTATTTTTGGAAATTCTATCAAGTTATCCAAACTATAATTGTCGGTGTACTAATTTGTCGTAACCATGTTGAGAAATAACCACGACTAAATATATTGCTTCTTCTTGTCCTGAACAACATAATATTTTGTCAAATTTCATTTGAAACCTCGAGTATTAATTGAATAATGGGATTAAGTTTAGAAATGGATGTGAGGAGAAAAAAAGGAAAGCAATGTTTGTCATCAATCCTTCAAACATAATATTGATTATTTTATTAATTGTACATTATTGTAACATCTACTTTAGGTCTTGAGTTTTTGAGTTATCAAACAGTTATTCTGCAATCTATGCGTATTGTTTGAAATTGTATCAAGTTATCTAAACTATAATTGTTGGTGTACTAATTTATCGTAATAATGTTGAGGAATAACCATATAATATTTTTTTCTTGTTGTTGTCCCGAACAACATAATGTTTTGTCCAATTTCTTTTGAAACCTCTACCATTAATCGAATAATGGAATTAAGTTTAGAAATTGATGTTAGGAGAACAAAATCAGATTAAAGCTCGTCATCAATCGTTGAAACATAAAGTTGATTGTTTTGTTAATTGTACATTATTGTAATACCTAATTTAGGACTTGAGTTTTTGAGTTATCAAACAGTTAACACCTGATATGCGTCGAAAAATTAATATATGATATTGTCGTTTCCATTCCCGGGAGTTGAACCCGGGTCTCTCAAGTGAGGGCCGAGTATCCTAACCAACTAGACTATCGTGGATCACATCTTGTGTGCTTTTTAATCTTGCTATCATTGATGAGAAATAAATAATATTTATATATTGCGCAAGCATCAACAAAAAACTGACGATTATTCTAACACAATCTCTTTTTGTAAGATTTAATAATTTCAAGGGTTTTTATCAATGCCATATTAACTCATGATATAGGATATATCTACTTGTACCCGGGCGTTCGACGAGGATACGCGAACTTGAGGCAGGACCCCGGGGCCTTCGACCGGAAGATATCAGATTCGTATGATTATATTAAACAATTAATACAAAATGATAAAGATTCACAAATTTCATTAATAAAGGGAAAGAAAGATTACAATCAATCTCAAGATTGGGATTACAAAAGTTTTATCTGATGGAGATGATTAGAATAATAGATCAGAGGAAATAAGAGATTATGATTCTTGAGTGATATGGCTTTGACAAGGAATTTTCGATTTTGAGAGATTGCTTCTATATGGAAATTATGGTTTACTTGAGAGATAGCTTCCCTAAGATAAGGGAGTTGAGAAGGAAAAGAAAAATAATCGAGATAATATGGAGAGAGCTTCTGAGTATAGGAAATAAAATGGAATTATATATGGAGTTCCTCGTTGATCATATGCCTCCACTTTTTGTTGCATGGCTTCTACTTTTAGTTGCATAGCTTTTCTTTTCGTTGAATCTATTTTTAGTTGCATGGCTTTTTCTTTAGTTGCATGCGACTGTCCACTTGACCTTTACTTTAGTCTCTTTTACCTTTCTTTAAATAGCCACATGATCCTTTTATCCGTTCAATTTGCGCCCAACCTCGTACGGTTGCCAGTTCCGCCCGATCGCTGAATCCCTCGCCGGCCGGTTCCAGTTACAGTTCCGGTTTGCTTGCCGGTCGGTTCCGGTTTACATACCGGTTCCGGTTCCGGTTTTGCTTGCCGGTCGATACCGGTTTTGCTTGCCAGTCGGTTTCCGGTTTCGGTTTTGCATACCGGCCGGTTTCCGAATTTGCTTACCGGCCGGTTCCGGTTTGCATATCGGTTCCGGTTCCGGTTTTGTTTACCGGTTCCGGTTCCGGTTTTGCTTGCCGGTTTCGGTTTTGCATACCAGCCGGTTTCCGGTTTGCATACTAGCCGGTTTCCAGATTTGCTTACTAGACCCATTTTCCGAATCGCTGAATCCCTCGCCAGCCGGTTCCATTTTGCTTGCCGGCCGGTTCCGGTTCCGGTTCCGGTTTTGCTTGCCGGTTTCGGTTTTGCATACCAGCCGGTTTCCGGTTTGCATACTAGCCGGTTTCCAGATTTGCTTACTAGACCCATTTTCCGAATCGCTGAATCCCTCGCCAGCCGGTTCCATTTTGCTTGCCGGCCGGTTCCGGTTACGGTTCCGGTTTGCTTGCCAATCGGTTCCAGTTTGCATACCGGTTCCGGTTCCGATTATGCATACCGACTGGTTTCCGAATTTGCTTACCGGTTCCGGTTCCGGTTTTGCTTACCGGTCGATACCGGTTTTGCTTGTCAGTCGGTTTCTGGTTCCGGTTATGCATACCGGCTGGTTTCCGAATTTGCTTACCGGCCGGTTCAGGTTTGCATACCGGTTCCGGTTCCGGTTTTGGTTTACCGGTTCCGGTTCCGGTTTTGCATACCGGCCGATTTCCGGTTTGCATACTAGCTGGTTTCTAGATTTGCTTACCGGACCCATTTTCCGGATTTGTTTACCGGACCCATTTTCCGGATCGCTGAATCCCTCGCCGACCGGTTCCATTTTGCTTGCCGGCCGGTTCCGGTTATGGTTCCGGTTTGCTTGCCAATCGGTTCCGGTTCCGGTTCCGGTTTTGCTTACCGGTCGATACCGGTTTTGCTTGCCAATCTATTTCCGGTTCCGGTTTTGCATACCGGCCGGTTTCCGAATTTGCTTACCGGTCGGTTTCGGTTTCGGTTTTGTTTGCCGGTTCCGGTTCCGGTTTTGCTTACCAGTCGGTTCCGGTTTTGCTTGCCGGTTCCGGTTCGGGTTTTGCATACCAGCCGGTTCGGGTTTTGCATACCGGCTGGTTTCCGGTTTGCATACTAGTCGGTTTCCAGATTTGCTTACTGGACCCATTTTCCGGATTTGCTTACCGGCCGGTTTCCGGATTTGCCTACCGGCAAGTTTCCGGTTTTAGGGAATTTGGCCACCATCATCCATCAAGACAAAGTGGCCAAAGTGCTCTTAGCAAAAATGAAAAATGAGGGAGCTCAAGGTGCTTATATAGCCAAGGCCTTAAGTTTCCTATCTATGTGGGATAATTCTAATTTCCCTATCTTCTCAAACTTTATTTTCTCATATCTTGATATGTATTTCTCCATTTTGTATATAGTAAAATACATTTTGAAGCTCTTGAGTATATCCATCTTTCTATAGTAAGCTACTAATTTGTCGTAAGAAAGTTGTGGAATAACCAGAACTAAATATACTACATATTGTTATCCCGAACAAAAATAATGTTAGGTCTTCAATTTTTGAGTTATTGAACACTTAACACTTGACATGCATCGCAAAATATGATATATCATATTGTCTTTTCTATTGGTGGGAGTTAAACCTGGGTCTCTCGACAGTTGATCATTATTCTACAATCTATGTGTAAAAAAACAAGGATCCGAACCAACTAGACTACAATGGAATTTATTTAGTAAATTAATTAGTTAATGTAATATTCTAGTGCTTTGGTTCAAATAAAGAAATATGGTGCAATGGTGATCGAGAGTTCACCATTATTATACAATCTATTCGTATTTTTGGTAATTGTACATTATTGTAACATCTACTTTAGGTCTTGAGTTTTTGAGTAATCAAACAGTTCACACAAGATATGCGTCGGAAATTTAATACATGATATTGTCATTTTCATTGCCAAGAGTTGAACCCGGGTTTGTCAGGTGAGAGCCGAGTATTCTAACAGACTAGACTTCAATGGATCACATATTGCAGACTTTTTAATATTGCATTCATTGATTAGTAATAAATAATATTTACATATTGTGCAAGCATCAACAACAAACAATGGATTATTCTAACACACTATTGGTTTTAAGATTTAATAAATTCACTGGTTTTTATCGATGTGAAATTTACTCATCATCTATGATGTATCTAGTTTTTCCTATTCCTGTGCTTGTAACCGCGCGGCTTGGGTAAAAATCAATGATTCAAGGCAACTTGATTACAATGGAATTGATTGAATAAATGAGTTAGTTAATGTACTATTCTAGTGCTTTGGTACAAAGAAAGAAACATGCTGCAATGCTTGTGGACAGTTGACCATTATTTTGCAATCTATGCGTATTGCTTGAAATTGTATCAAGTTATCCAAACTATAATTGTTGGTCTACTAATTTATCATAACAATGTTGAGGAATAACCATAACTAAATATACTGCTTCTTGTTGTCCTGAACAACATAATGTTTGGTCCAGTTTCATTCGAAACCATTACCATTAATCGAATAATGGGATAGGAGGAAAAAATCAAAGTAAAGTTCTTTATCAATCCTTCAAACATAATATTGATTATTTTGTTAATTGTACATTATTGTAATACCTACTTTAGCTCTCGAGTTATTAGGTTATCAAACAGTTAACACATGATATGCGTCGAAAATTTAATATATGATATTATCGTTTCCATTGCGGGGAGTTGAACCCGGATCTCTCGGGTGAGAGCTAAGTATCCTAACGAACTAAAGTACAATGGATCATATTTTGTGTGCTTTGTAATATTACAATCGTTGATTAGAAATAAATACTATTTATATTTTGTGGAAGCATCAACAAAAAACTCAGGATTATTGTAACACACTCCCGTTTTTAAGATTTACAAATTTCAAGGGTTTTTATCAATGCCACATTAACTCATGATATATGATATATCTATTTGTACTCGGGCGTCACAGGTAAAATGCAAGGATCTGCGGCAATTTAATTACAATGGAATTTAGTTAATGTACCATTCTAGTCCTTTGTTACATATAAAGAAACATGGTGCAATAGTCATCAGCAGTTGACCATTATTCTGCAATCTATGCGTATTGTTTGAAATTGTATCGAGTTATCCAAACTATAATGTTTGGTGTACTAATTTATCGTAACAATGTTGACGAATAACCACAACTAAATATACTGCTTCTTGTTGTCCTGAACAACATAATGTTTGGTCCAATTTCATTCGAAACCTCTACCATTAATCGAATAACGGGATTAAATTTAGAAATTGATGTTAGGAGAAAACAATTAAAGTAAAGTTCCTTGTCAATCCTTCAAACATAATATTAATTATTTCGTTAATTGTACATTATTGTAAGATCTACTTTAGGGCTTGAGTTTTTGAGTTATTAAACAGTACACACATGACATGCGTCGCAAAATTCGATATATGATATTGTCTATTCCATTGTCGGGAGTTGAACACGGGTCTCTCGGGTGAGAGCCGAGCATCCTAACCAACTAGACTACAATGGATCACATCTTGTGGGTTTTTTAATATTGCTATAATTGCTTAGAAATAAATAATATTTATATATTGTGCAAGCATCAATGAAAAACTGAGGATTATTCTAACACACTACCATTTTTAGGATTTAATAATTTCAAGGGTTTTTATCGATGGCACATTAACTCATGATATATGATATGTCTACTTGTAGCAGGGCATCCCAGGTAAAAAGTAAGCATCTGAGACAACTTGATTACAATATACCATTCTAGTCCTTTGTTAATGAATTAGTTAATGTACCGAGGCAAGTTGAGTTTTTCAGTTATCAAACAGTTAACAGATGATATCCGTCGGAAATTTAATATATGATATAGTTGTTTCCATTGCCGGGAGTTGATCCCGTGTCTCTCGGGTGAGAGCCGAGTATCCTAACCAACCAGACTACAATGGATCACATTTTGTGTGCTTTTTAATATTGCAATCATTGATTAGAAATAAATAATATTTATATTTTACGCAAGCATGAACGAGAAACAGAGGACTATTCTACCACACTCTCGTTTTTAAGATTGAATAATTTCAAGGGTTTTTCATACTCTAATTTCAAGGGTTTTTGAAGGGATTGAATAATTTCAAGGATTATTCTAACATACTCTCGTTTCGAGTATAAATCAACGATCTATACTCGACTTGATTACAATGGAATTCATTTAGTAAATAAATTAGTTAATATAAATAAAGAAACATGGTGCAATGCTCATCGACAGTTGACCATTATTCTGCAATCTATGCGTATTGTTTGAAATTCTATTGAGTTATCCAAACTATAATTGTCGGTGTACTAATTTGTCTTAACCATGTTGAGAAATAACGACGACTAAATATACTGCTTCTTATGGTCCCGAACAACATAATCTTTTGTCAAATTTCATTTGAAACCTCTACTATTAATTGAATAATTGGATTAAGTTTAGAAATTGATGTTAGGAGAAAAATATCAAAGCAAAGTTCGTCATCAATCCTTCACACATAATATTGATTATTTTGTTAATTGTACATTATTGTAACATCTACTTTAGGTTTTGAGTTTTTTGGTTATCAAACAATTAACAAAACATATGCGTCAGAAATTTAATATATATTATTTTCGTTTCCATTGCCGGGAGTTGAAACCGGGTCTCTCGGGTGAGAGCCGAGTATCCTAACCAACTAGACTATAATGTATCATATCTTGTGTACTTTTTAATATTGCAATCATTCATTCGTAATAAATAATATTTATATGTTGCGCAAGCGTCACCGAGAAACTGAGGACTATTCTAACAAACTCTCGTTTTTAGGATTTAATAATTTCAATGGTTTTTATTGATGTGATATTAACTCATGATCTATGATGTAGCTAGTTTTTCCAATGCCAATTGTTGTACTCGGGAGTCTCGTGTAAAAAACAAGGATACGAACCAACTAGACTACACTGGAATTCTTTTAGTAAATGAATTAGGTAATCTAATATTTTAGTACTTTACTTCAAATCAAGAAACATGGTGCAATGGTCATCGAGAATTCACCATTATTCGACAATCTATGCGTATTTTTGGAAATTGTATCAATTTATCCAAACTATAATTCTTGGTGTACTACTTTGTCGTAACAATGTTAAGGAATAACCACGACTAAATATACTTCTTCTCCTTGTCCCAAACCACATAATCTTTTGTCAAAGCTCATTAGAAACGTCTACTATTAATAGAATATTCGTATTAAGTTAAGAAATTGATGTGCGGAGAAAAAAATCAAAGCAAAGTTCTTTATCAATCCTTCCAACATAATAATGATTATTTTGGTAATTGTACATTATTGTAACTACTTTACGTCTTAAGTTTTTGAGTTATCCTTTCTATTTCCAAGAGTTGAACACGGGTATCTCGCGTGAGAGCCAAGTATTCTGACCAACTAGACTTCAATGGATTACATCTTGTACAGTTTTTAATATTGCAATCATTGATCAGTAATAAATAATATTTATATATTGCACAAGCATCAACAAGAAACAGAGGATTATTCTAACAAACTCTCGTTTTTAAGATTTAATAATTTCACGGGTTTTTATCGATGCCACATTAACTCATGATATATAATCTATCTAGTTTTTCCTATGCCTGTACTTGTCCCCGCACGTTTCGAGTAAAAATCTACAATTCGAGACAACTGGATTACAATGGAATTCATTTAGTAAATAAATTAGTTAATGTACTATTTTAGTGCTTTGCTACAAATAAAGAAACATGGTGCAAAACTTGTCAAGCGTTGACCATTATTTTGCAATCTATGCGTATTGCTTGAAATTGTATCAAGTTATCCAAACTATAATTGTTGGTCTACTAATTTATCGTAACAATGTTGAGGAATAACCATAACTAAATATACTGCTTCCTGTTGTCCCGAACAACATAATGTTTGGTCCAGTTTCATTCGAAACCTCTACCATTAATCGAATAATGGGATTAAGTTTAGAAATTGATATTAGGAGGAAAAAATCAAAGTAAAGTTCTTTATCAGTCCTTCAAACATAATATTGATTATTTTGTTAATTATACATTATTGTAACACCGACTTTAGGTCTTGAGTTTTTGAGTTATCAAACAGTTAACACATGATATGTGTAGAAAATTTAATATACGATATTGTCGTTTCCGTTGCTGGGAATTGAACACGGGTCTCTCCGATGAGAGCCGAGTATCCTAAGCAACTAGACTACAATGGATCACAGTTAGTGTTCTTTTTCAATCATTGCTTAGAAATAAATAATATTTATATATTGCGCAAACATTAATGAGAAACAGAGGATTATACTAACACACTCTCGTTTTTAAGATTTAATCATTTCACGAGTTGACCATTATTGAGTAAATGAACTACTTAATGAACTATTCTAGTGTTGTGCTACAAAGAAAGAAACATGGTGCAATGCTTGTAGATAGTTGACCATTATTTTGCAATCTATGCGTATTGATTGAAATTGTATCAAGTTATCCAAACTATAATTGTTGGTGTCCTAATTTATCGTAACAATGTTGATGACTAACCACAACCAAATCTACCGCTACTTGTTGTCCCGAACAACCCTAATGTTATACCCGGGAGTCTCCTGTGAAAAACAAGGATCCGAACCAACTAGACTACAATGGAATTCATTTAGTAAATGAATTAGTTAATGTAATATTCTAGTGCTTTGCTTCAAATAAAGAAATATGCTACAATGTTGTTCGAGAGTTCACCATTATTCTACAAACTATTCGTATTTTTGGAAATTCTATCAAGTTATCCAAACTATAATTGTCGGTGTAATAATTTGTCGTAACCATGTTGAGAAATAACCACGAGTAAATATACTGCTTCTTCTGGTCCCGAACAACATAATCTTTTGCCAAATTTCATTTGAAACCTCTACTATTAATTAAATAATTGGATTAAGTTTAGGAGAAATTGATGTTAGGAGAAAAAAATGAAAGCAAAGTTCGTCATCAATCCTTCAAACATAATAATGATTATTTTGTTAATTGTACATTATTTACATTAGTAATAAATAATATTTATATATGACGCAAGTATCAACGAGCAACTGAGGATTATTCTAACACACTCTCGTTTTTAAGATTTAATAATTTCAAAGGTTTTTATCGATGCGACATTACCTCATGATCTAGGATGTGTTTAGTTTTGCCAATGCCAACCAGACTAAAATGGAATTCATAAGTCAATGAATTAGTTAATGTAATATTCTAGTGCTTTGTTTCAAATAAAAAAATATGGTGCAATGTTGATCGAGAGTTCATCATTCTTCTACAATCTATGCGTATTTTTGGAAATTCTATCCAATTATCCAAACAATAATTGTCTGTGTACTAATTTGTCCTAACCATGTTGAAAAATAACCACGACTAAATATACTGCTTCCTCTTGTCACGAACAACATAATGTTTTGTCAAATTTCATTTGAAACCTCTACTATTAATTGAATAATGGGATGAAGTTTAGAAATTGATGTTAGGAGAAAAAAATTAAAGTAAAGCTCGTCATCAATCCTTCAAACATAATATTGATTATTTTGTTAATTGTACATTATTATAACATCTACTTTAGGCCTTCAGTTTTTGAGTTATCAAACAATTAACATAAGATCTGCGTCGACCGACTAGACTACAATGGATCATATCTTGTGTACTTTCTAATATTGCAATGATTGATTAGTAATAAATAATATTTATATAGTGCGCAAACATCAACTAGAAACTGAGGATTATTCTAACACACTCTCGTTTTTAAGATTTAATAATTTCAAGTGTTTTTATCGATGCGATATTAACTCATGATCTATGATGTATCTAGTTTTTCCAATGCCAATTGTTCTACCCGGGAGTCTCGTGTAAAAAACAAGGATGCGAACCAACTAGACTACAATGGAATTCATTTAGTAAATGAATTTGTTAATGTAATATTCTAGTTCTTTGCTTCAAATAAAGAAACATGGTGCATTGCTCATCGAGAGTACACCATTATTTGACAATGTATGCGTATTTTTCGAAATTGTATCAAGTTATCGAAACTATAATTATTGGTGTACTAATTTGTCGTAACGATGTTGAGGAATAGCCCCAAGTAAATATACTGCTTCTTTTTGTCACGAACAACATAATGTTTTGTAAAATTTCATGAAAAACCTCGTTTAAGATTGAATAATTTCAAGGGTTTTTGTCGATGCCACATTAACTCATGATATCTGATATATCTAGTTGTACCCGGGCGTCTCAGGTAAAAAGCAAGGAACCGAGTATTCTAACCAAATAGACTTCAATAGATCACATCTTGTACACGCTTTAATATTGCAATAATTGATTAGTAATAAATTATATTTATATATTGCGCAAGCATCAACAAGAAATAGAGGATTATTCTAACACACTCACATTTTTAAGATTTAATAATTTCACGGGTTTTTATCGATGCCACATTAACTCATGACATATAATGTATCTAGTTTTTCCTATGCCTGTACTTGTATCCGCACGTTTCGAGTTTATTACTGAAGCAATGTCTGCCCTTTTTAACAGTCAAAGGGCAAATTTTCATGGTCTTTTGATCCCTAATTCAAGGAAGTCACTAGTGGACTCGGAGTTCGCGGACGATACGATGCTATACCTCCAAGAAAATGAAGCGAATCTTGAGACGGCACAGAGTGCTATTGAGCTCTTTTGCAAGCCATTGAGAGTGTCCATCAATTGGAAGAAGTCGAAGGGTTTTTCAATCATCTTGGAGTCCGAGCCTATTTGGAAGCCAAATGCTGAATTCAAATGGATTGCAAACGGGGAAGCCACTCGGTATCTGGGAACGTGGATTGGGGTAGATATCGACAAAGGAATTCAATTGCAACAAATTCAAAGCAAAATCTGTGACAAAATTTGCAACTGGTCAGGGATGAACTTATCATTGGCTGGCAGGATCATAGTAGCTAACCATGTGCTCTTGTCTACATTATGGCATGCAGTTTCAGTGTGGATGTTTGACAAGAAAGCTATTCGTAATGTTAAAGCGTGTATTAGGGGATTCCTTTGGGCTGGGATGAGGAAAGACAACGCGGCAGCCAAAGTATCATGGTCTACGTTGGTTCTTCCCAAGAGTAAGGGGGGTTTAGGATTGGTTGACCCTGGATTGCAGAGTCAAGCATTGTTATGTAAGGTATTGGTAAGGAGCTTGCTACCTGGTAACGAGTTATGGTAAACATTGATACATAATAGGAGCATTGTCTGGAGTCCAAGACTGGGTGGGCATTGGAAGTCACACAAAGCGGGGCCTTTTTGTATGGCCTTAAAGTTGAGGAAATCTAACTGGTTGGCTGATCGTACTTGTATGTCAGGGATGCAGGCGTGGAGTATGCTCCGTGGGCATCTAAGTCGGAATCGTCCAAGTACGAGTGTTAAATGGATGCGCCAACCCCTACTGTGGAACAAGATCGTACAATCGCCAGAAGGAACGATGCTTGGACAAAGCAAGCACATACCGTGGGCTACATTGTATTGTCTAGGGATACAGTTGGTGGCTTATTGGATGCGGCTGTCCGACAATAATCGTGATCAACTATATGAAGACTTGGGAAAGGTCCGAAATGGCAGAAAGATGCTTGACGTAGTCAATACAGCTCTCTCCTCGCTTCCTATTGGTAATGAGGAAGAGGGTGAATGGTCCGGACAATGTGATGATACCGGAAAAATTATCAATGTCAGGGGTCTAGGAAAGAATGGGATGACCGTCCAGATTGGATTATTAGATGAAAGTGCAGGCTGGTACCCGATTAGAATTGTGGCAAGAGTCGGAAAGAAATGGAAGGTGAATCCACCAGTCGAATAGGTTGAGGAGGATTGGATCTTGTACGTGGTTGAAGGCAAGCCTCTCGAGCTCGTAGAATGGGATCCCGTTGAATATATGTGGAAGGGAGAACAAGATAAATCATTAGGTTTCTTCGAATACTCGACGCGGTTGGGGAGAAAGTTAGGTTCGTAATGTGAGAAGTGTGCCAACAAGTGGTCCTATGCAGCTATCAAGTTAGCCTTCGTGGATAGAACTAGGAGCAGGATATGGAACTCATCCCTTCCCGAGCGGATCAAAGTGTTTTTTTGGTTAATCACCCATCGGGTTGTTCCAACGGGAGAGTGGCTTGGGAATAGAGGTGGCATGAGTGGTTGGAAGGCCTGTAGTGCAAGCTTGGAGGACATCGCTCATTGTTTGTGGTGCTGCCCTCGAGCGCAAGAAAATTGGTTGAGGAGGTTAAGAAACTTGGCTCGGTTCGGGGTTGAGGTTCATGTATCGAGCGCAGCAATCACTTGGTTGGCCATTGAATCGGCCTCGTGGTTTCAAGGGTGGAATGGAAACAATCCTTCTTTAAAGGTGATACAAGGATCTGTGCAACTAACGCAAGGAGGTTTATTCTTCTTACAGGAACGTTGCGTGGACATATAGGTATTAGTGGTCGGCCTTACGGTCTGGCAAGTGTGGGTATCTAGGTGCAAGGAGACCTTCACAGGTAAACGAACCCCGCCGGCAGAGAATCTAATGATGATCTGGTTCAATCTTATTTCTATGTTGCGAGGTGAGTTCGAAAGTCTTCAAGGGCCATCTGACACAAGTGAAGAAGCGAGAGCTCGTTTCTTGCTGAAATGGAGTTCGTCGATGCTACATCTAATGGATGGTAAAGTGAAGTGGAATTATCAACCACCACGATGGTTGTTCCCTCCAAGTGTACCTAACATCTAGATGGGTGCTGCCTTGAGGAGCGAATGGAGGACATCTATTCTGACTTCTGCTTGTATCAGGCTCACGTGGAGAATATGTGTTCGAGTTATGCTATACACATCGAATGATGTGGTGCTTTGGAGTTGTTTTTCTTTGTTGTTTCATCTACACATATTCTTTTCCTTCGACATGCAAGATGTCTTATAAGATATGAGTTGTAAATTATCCTTTCTACATTGCTTAACTAATGGTAGTAGTTTTTTTTTTTGGAAAAAAAAAAAATCAACGATTCGAAGCAACTTGATTACAATGGAATACATTGAGTAAATGAATTAGTTAATGTACTATTCTAGTGCTTTGCTACAAATAAAGAAACATGGTGCAATGCTTGTCGACAGTTGAACATTATTTTGTATTCTATGCGTATTGTGTGAAATTGTATCGAGTTATCCCAACTGTAATTGTTGGTGTACTAATTTGTCATACCAATGTTCACGAATAACCACAACCAAATATACTTCTTCTTGTTGTCTCGAACAACATAATGTTTTGTCCAATTTCATTTGAAAGCTCTACCATTAATCGAATAATGGGATTAAGTTTAGAAATTGATGTTAGGAGGAAAAAATTAAAGTAAAGTTCGCCATCAATCCTTCAAACATAATATTGATTATTTTCTTAATTGTCTAGTTTAGGTCTTGATTTTTTGAGTTATCAAATAGTTAACACATGATATCCATCGGAAATTCAATATATGATATTGTCGTTTCCATTGCTGGGAGTTGAACCTGGCCCAGGTCTCTCGGGTGAGAGCCGAGTATCCTAACCAACTAGACTACAATGGATCATATCTTGTGTACTTTTTAATATTGCAATCATAGTAATAAATAATATTTATATATTGCGCAATCATCAACGAGAAACTGAGGATTATTCTAACAGACTCTCGTTTTTAAGATTTAATAATTTCAACGGTTTTTATCGATGCGACAATACCTCATCATCTATGATGTATCTAGTTTTTCCAATGCCTATTGTTGTACCCGGGAGTCTTGTGTAAAAAACAAGGATCTGAACGAACTAGACTACAATGGAATTCATTTAGTAAAAGAATTGGTTATTGTAATATTCAAGTGCTTTCGTTCAAATAAACAAACATGGTGCAATGTTGATTGAGAATTCACCATTATTCGACAATCTATGCGTATTTTTTGAATGTTGATGGAGGAAAGATCGTCATCAATCCTTCAAACATAATCTTGAGTTTCTGAGTTATCAAACAATTAAAACATCATATACGTCGGAAATTTAATATATGATATTGTCGTTTCCATTGTTGGGAGTTGAACCCGGCTATCTTGTGTGAGAGCCTAGTATCCTAACCAACTAGACTACAATGGATCATACCTTGTGTACTTTTCAAGATTGCAATCATTGATTAGTAATAAATAATATTTATATAATGCGTAAGCATCAATAAGAAACACAGGATTACTCTAACACACTCGATGCGTTTTTAATATTTAATAATTTCCACGGTTTCCATCGATGCGATATTAACTCATGATCTAGGATGTATCTAGTTTTTCCCATGCCAATTGCTGTACTCGGGAGGCTCGTGTAAACATCATGGATCTGAACCAACTAGACTACAATGGAATTCATTTAGTAAATGAATTAGCTAATATAATATTCTAGTGCTTTACTTCAAATAAAGAAACATGGTGCAATCCTCATCGAGAATTCACCATTATTCGACAGATGACCATTATTTTGCAATCTATACGTATTGTTCGAAATTGTATCAAGTTATCCAAACTATAATTATTGGTGTACTAATTTATTGTAACAATGTTGAGTAATAACCACAACTAAATATACTGCTTCTTGTTGTCCCGAACAACATAATGTTTGGTCCAATTTCATTTGAAATATCTAGAATTAATCGAATAATGGGATTAAGTTTACAAATTGATGTTAGGAGAAAAAAATCAAAGTAAAGTTCATCATCAATCCTTCAAACATAATATTGATTATTTTGTTAATTGTACATTATTGTAACACCTACTTTAGGTCTTGAGTTTCTAAGTTATCAAACAATTAACACATGATATGCGTCGGAAGTTTAATATATGATATTGTCATTTCCATTTCAGGGAATTAAACCCGAGTCTCTTGGGTGAGAGCCGAGTATCCTAACCAACTACACTACATTGGATCACATCTTGTGCACTTTTTAGTATTGTAATCATTGATTAGTAATAAATATTATTTCTATATTGCACAAGCATCAACGAAAAACAAAGGATTATTCTAACACACTCTGGTTTTTAAGATTTAATAATTTCACGAGTTTTTATCTATGCCAAAATAATTCATAATCTATGATGTATCTAGTTTTTCATATGCCTGTGCTTGTACCCGCACATCTCGGGTAAAAATCAATGATTTGAGGTAGGTTGATTACAATGGAATTCATTGAGTTAATGAATTAGTTAATGTAGTACTCTAGTGCTTTCCTACAAATAAAGAAACATGGTGCAATGCTTGTCGACAGTTTACCATTATTTTGCAATCTATGCGTATTGTTTGAAATTGTATCAAGTTATCGATACTATAATTATTGGTGTACTAATTTCTCGTAACAATGTTGAGAAGTAACCACAACTAAATATCCTAATTCTTCCTATCACGAAAAACATAATGATTAGTCGAATTTCATTTGAAACCGCTACTATTAATTCAAAAATGGGATTAAGTTTAGAAATTGGTGTTACGAAAAAAAAATCAAAGCAAATTTCATTATCAATCCTTCGAACATAATATCGATTATTTTGTTAATTGTATATTCTTGTAAAACCTACTTTAGGTCTTGGGCTATCAAACAGTTAACACATGATATGAGTCGGAAAATTAATATATGATATCGTCGTTTTCATTGCCGGGAGTTGGACCCAGGTCTCTCGGGTGATGGCCGAGTATCCTAACCAACTAGACTACAATGGATCACATCTTGTGTACTTTTTAATATTGCAATCATTGATTAGGAATAAATAATATTTATATATTGCGCAAGCAACAACGAGAAACTGAGGATTATTCTAACACACTCTCGTTTTTAAGATTTAATAATTTCAAGGGTTTTTATCGATGCGACATTACCTCATGATCTAGGATGTGTTTAGTTTTGCCAATGCCAACCAGGCTACAATGGAATTCATAAGTCAATGAATTAGTTAATGTAATATTCTAGTGCTTTGTTTCAAATAAAAAAATATGGTGCAATGTTGATCGAGAGTTCATCATTCTTCTACAATCTATGCGTATTTTTGGAAATTCTATCCAGTCATCCAAACAATAATTGTCTGTGTACTAATTTGTCGTAACCATGTTGAAAAATAACCACGACTAAATATACTGCTTATTCTTGTCACGAACAACATAATGTTTTGTCAAATTTCATTTGAAACCTCTACTATTAATTGAATAATGGGATGAAGTTTAGAAATTGATGTTAGGAGGAAAAAATGAAAGTAAAGCTCGTCATCCATCCTTCAAACATAATATTGATTATTTTGTTAATTGTGCATTATTATAACATCTACTTTAGGCCTTCAGTTTTTGAGTTATCAAATAGTTAACACAAGATCTGCGTCGACCGACTATACTACAATGGATCATATCTTGTGTACTACAATGATTGATTAGTAATAAATAATATTTATATAGTGCGCAAGCATCAACTAGAAACTGAGGATTATTCTAACACACTCTCGTTTTTAAGATTTAATAATTTCAAGGGTTTTTATCGATGTTATATTAACTCATGATCTATGATGTATCTAGTTTTCCCATGCCAATTGTTCTACCCGGGAGTCTCGTGTAAAAAACAAGGATGCGAACCAACTAGACTACAATGGAATTCATTTAGTAAATGAATAAGTTAATGTAATATTCTAGTTCTTTGCTTCAAATAAAGAAACATGGTGCATTGCTCATCGAGAATACACCATTATTTGACAATGTATGCGTATATTTTGGAAATTGTATCAAGTTATTGAAATTATAATTCTTGGTGTACTAATTTGTCGTAACGATGTTGAGGAATAGCCCCAAGTAAATTTACTGCTTCTTTTTGTCACGAACAACATAATGTTTTGTAAAATTTCATCAAAAACCTCTACTATTAATTTAATACTGGGATGAAGTTTAGAAATTGATGTGAGGAGAAAAAAATCAAACCAAAGTTCTTTATAAATACTTCGAACATAATATTGATTATTTTGTTGATTGTACATTATTGTAAATACTTTACGTCTTCAGTTTTTGAGTTATCAAACACATGACAATCGTCGCAAACTTGTATATAAGTTATCGTCCTTTCTATTCCCAAGAGTTGAACACGGGTCTGTTGGGTGAGAGCCGAGTATTCTAACCAACTAGACATTAATGGATCACATCTTGTACACTTTTTAATATTGCAATCATTCATTAGTAGTAAATAATATTTATATATTGCACAAGCATCAACAAGAAACATAGGATTATTCTAACACACTCTCGTTTTTAAGATTTATTAATTTCACGGGTTTTTATCGATGCCACATTAACTCATGATATAGTTGGCTATACTTGTCCCCGCACGTTTCGAGTAGAAATTAACGATTCGAGGCAATTTGGTTACAATGGAATTCATTTAGAAAATAAATTAGTCAATGTACTATTCTAGTGCTTTGCTACAAATAAAAAAACATGGTGCAATACTTGTCGACAGTTGAACATTATTTTGTATTCTATGCGTATTGTTTGAAATTGTATCAAGTTATGGCAACTGTAATTGTTAGTGTACTAATTTGTCGTACCAATGTTGACGAATAACCATAACCAAATATACTTCTTCTTGTTGTCTCCAACAACATAATGTTTTGTCCAATTTCATTTGAAAGCTCTACCATTAATCGAATCATGGGAGTAAGTTTAGAAATTGATGTTAGGAGAAAAAAATCAAACTAAAAATCATCCTCAATCCTTCAAACATAATATCCGTCGGAAATTCAATATATGATATTGTCGTTTCCATTGCCGAGAGTCGAACCCGGGTCTCTCCGGTGAGAGCCGAGTATCCTAACCAACTAGACTACAATGGATCATATCTTGTGTAGTTTTAAATATTGCAATCA
This sequence comes from Azolla caroliniana, assembly GCF_043228905.1. Classification (NCBI taxonomy): domain Eukaryota; kingdom Viridiplantae; phylum Streptophyta; class Polypodiopsida; order Salviniales; family Salviniaceae; genus Azolla; species Azolla caroliniana. The sequence goes on along the minus strand of NW_028230445.1, from coordinate 12,506,258 downwards.
TAGATTAGTAATAAATAATATTTATATATTGCGCAAGCATCAACGAGAAACTGAGGATTATTCTAACACACTCTCATTTTTAAGATTTAATAATTTCAACAGTTTTTATCGATGCGATATTCCCTCATCATCTATGATGTATCTAGTTTTTCCAATGCCTATTGTTGTACCCAGGAGTCTTGTGTAAAAAACAAGGATCTGAACGAACTAGACTACAATGGAATTCAATTTGTAAATGAATTGGTTAATGTAATATTCAAGTGCTTTCATTCAAATAAACAAACATGGTGCAATGCTAATCGAGAATTCATCATTATTCGACAATCTATGCCTATTTTTGGAATGTTGATGGAGGAAAGTTCGTCATCAATCCTTCAAACATAATCTTGCGTTTTTGAGTTATCAAACAATTAAAACATCATATGCGTCAAAAATTTAATATATGATATTGTCGTTTCCATTGTTGGGAGTTGAACCTGGGTATCTCGGGTGAGAGCCTAGTATCCTAACCAACTAGACTACAATGGATCATATCTTGTATACTTTTCAATATTGCAATCACTGATTAGTAATAAATAATATTTATATATTGCACAGGCATCAACGAGAAACAGAGGATTATTCTAACTCACTCTCGTTTTTAAGATTTAATAATTTCAACGGTTTCCATCGATGCGATATTAACTCAGATACTTTAGGTCTTGAGTTATTCAGTTATCAAACAGATAACACATGATATGCGTCGGAAATGTAATATATGATATGGTCCTTTCTATTCCTGAGAGGTGAACCCGGGTCTCTCGGGTCAGAGTCAAGTATTCTATCCAACTAGACTACAATGGATCAGATCTGCTGCACTTTTTAATATTGCGATCATTGGTTAGTAATAAATAATATTTATGTATTGCACAAGCATCAACAAGAAACTGAGGATTATTCTAACACACTCTTGTTTTTAAGATTTAATAAGTTCACCGGTTTTTATCGATGCCAAAGTAACTCATGAGCTATGATGTATCTAGTTTTTCCTATGCCTGTACTTGTACCCACGTGTCTCGGGTAAAAATCAACGATTCAAGGCATCTTGATTACAATGGAATTCATTTAGTAAAGGAGTTAGTGAATGTACTATTCTAGTGCTATGCTACAAATAAAGAAAAATGGTACCATGCTTGTCGACAGTTGAACATTATTCTGCAATCTATGCGTATTGTTTGAAATTGAATCAAGTTATCTAAACTATAATCGTTGGTGTACTAATTTATCGTAATAATGTTGAGGAATAACCACATAATATTTTCTTCTTCTTGTTGTCCCGAACAACATAATATTTTGTCCTGTTTCATTCGAAACCTCTAACATTAATCGAATAATGGAATCAAGTTTAGAAATTGATGTTAGGAGAAGAAAATCAAAGTAAAGTTCGTCATCAATCGTTGAAACATAAAATTAATTATTTTGTTAATTGTACATTATTGTAACACCTACTTTAGGACTTCAGTTTTTGATTTATCAAAGAGTTAACACCTGATATGCATCGAAAATTTAATATATGATATTGTCGTTTCCATTGCCGGGAGTTAAACTGGGTCTCTCGGGTGAGGGTCGAGTATCCTAACCAACTAGACTATCGTGGATCACATCTTCTGTGCTTTTTAATCTTGCTATCATTGATTAGAAATTAATAATATTTATATATTTCGCAGGTATCAACGAAAAACTAACGATTATTGTAACACACTTTCGTTTTTAAGATTTAATAATTTCAAGGGTTTTTATCGATGCCATATTAACCCATGATATAGGATATATCTACTTGTACCCGGGCATCTCAGGTAAAAAGGAAGGATCCGAGGCAACTTGATTACAATGGTATTCATTTACTAAATGACTTTGTTAATGTACCATTTTAATCCTTTGTTAGAAATAAAGAAATAATTTGTTGTAAAAAAGTTGTGTAATAACCAGAACTAAATATACTGCTTCTTGTTATCCCGAACAACATAATTTTTTGTCAAATTTTATTTGAAACGTGTACCATTAATTGAATAATGGGATTAAGTTTAGAAATTCATGTTAGAAGAAGAAAAAAAAACATTATATATTGTGCAAGCATCTACAAGAAACACGTGATTATTCTAACACAGTCTTGTTTTTAAGATTTAATAATTTCATGGGTTTGTATTGATGCCAAATTAACACATGAGCTATGATGTATCCATTGACGAGAGTTTAACCCGGTTCTCTTGGGTAGGAGCGGAGTATTCTAACCAACTAGACTACAATGGATTACATCTTCTCTGCTTTCTATTATTGCAATCATTGATTAGAAAAAAATAATATATATATTTTTCGCAAGCATGAACGAAAAACTGAGGATTATTCTAACACACTCTCGGTTTTAAGATTTAATAATTTCAAGGGTTTTTCTCGATGCCACATTAACTCATGATCTATGATGTATCTAGTTTTTGAGTTATCAAACAGTTAACACATGACAAGCGTCTACAATTTGATATATGATATTGTCCTTTATATTCTCGGGAGTTGAACACGGGTTTCTCGTGTGAGAGCCCAGTATCCTAACCAACTAGACTATAATGGATCACATCTTTTGCACTTTTTAATATTGCAATCATTGAGTAGTAATAAATAATATTTATATATTTCACAAGCATCAACGAGAAACAGAGGATTATTCTAACACACTCTCGTTGTTAAGATTTAATATTTTCAAGGGTTTTTATCAATGCCATAGTACCTCATGATCTATGACGTATATAGTTTTCCCAATGCCTATTCATGTACCCGTGAGTCTCATATAAAATACAAGGATCCGATCCCACTAGACTACAATGCAATTCATTCAGTAAATGAATTAGTTAATGTAATATTATAGTGCCTTGCTTCAAATAAAGAAACATGGTGCAATGATCATCGAGAGTTCACTATAATTCTACAATCTATGCATATTTTTGGAAATTGTATCAAGCTACCCAAACTATAATTGTCAGTGTATTAATTTGTCGTAACGATGTTGCAGAATAACCACAACTAAATACATTGCTTTTTCTTCTCCCGAAATACATAATGTTATGTCAAATTTTATTTGACACCTCTACTTTTAATTGAATAATGGGATTAAGTTTAGAAATTAGTGTTTGGAGAAAAAAATCAAAGTATAGTTCTTTACCAATCCTTCGAACATAATATTGATTATTTTGCTAATTGTACATTATTGTAACAACTACTTTAGGTCTTTAGTTTTTCAGTTATCGAACACTTAACACATGACATGCGTCGCAAAACATGATATATGATATTGTCTTTTCTATTGGTGGGAGTTGAACCTGGGTCTCTCGATAGTTAACCATTATTCTGCAATCTATGCGTAAAAAAACAAGGATCCGAACCAACTAGACAACAATGGAATTTATTTAATAAATGAATTAGTTAATGTAATATTCTAGTGCTTTGCATCAAATAAAGAAATATGGTGGATTGTTGATCAAGAGTTCACCATTATTCTACAATCTACATGTATTTTTAGAAATTCTATCATGTTATCCAAACTATAATCATCGGTGTACTAATTTGTCGTAACCATGTTGAGAAATAACCACAATTCAATATATAGCTTCTTCTTGTCCCGAACAACATAATATTTTGTCAAATTTCATTTCAAACCTCTACTATGAATTGAATAATGGGATTAAGTTTAGAAATTGATGTTAGGAGAAAAAAATGAAAGCAAACTTCGTCATCAATCCTTCAAACATAATATTGATTATTTTGTTAATTGTATATTATTGTAACATCTTCTTTAGGTCTTGAGTTTTTCAGTTATCAAACAGTTAACACAAGATATGCCTCGGAAATTTAATATATGATATTGTCGTTTTCATTGCCGGGAGTTAAACCCGACTCTCTCGAGTGAGAGTCGAGTATTCTAACCAACTAGACTTCCATGGATCACATCTAGTACACTTTTTAATATTGCAATCATTGATTAGTGATAAATACTATTTATATGTTGCGCAAGCATCAACAAGTAACAGAGGATTATTCTAATACACTCTGCTTTTTAAGATTTAATAAGTTCACCGGTTTTTGTCGATGAAAAATTAACTCATGAGCTATGATGTATCTAGTTTTTCCTATTCCTACACTTGTACCCACGTGTCTCGGGTAAAAATCAACGATTCCAGCCATCTCGATTACATAGGAATTGATTTAGTAAATGAGTTAGTTAATGCACTATTCTAGTGCCATGCTCGAAAAAAAAAAAAATGGTGCAATCCTTGTCGACAGTTGAACATTATTCTGCAATCTATGCATATTGTTTGAAATTGGATCAAGTTATCTAAACTATAATTGTTGGTGTACTAATTTATCGTAACAATGTTGAGGAATAACCACAACTAAATATGCTTCTTCTTGTTGTCCCGAACAACATATTATTTTGTCCAATTTCATTCGAAACCTCTACCATTAATCGAATAATGGAATTAAGTTTAGAAATTGATGTTAGGAGAAAAAAATCAAAGTAAAGTTCCTTATCAATCCTTCAAACATAATATTGATTATTTTGTTAATTGTACATTATTGTAACACCTACTTTAGGTCTTGAGTTATTCAGTTATCAAACAGATAACACATGTAATATATGATATGGTCCTTTCAATTCCTGAGAGTTGAACCCGGGTCTCTCGGGTCAGAGTCAAGTATTCTATCCAACTAGACTATCGTGGATCACATCTTGTGTGCTTTTTAATCTTGCTATCATTGATTAGAAATAAATAATATTTATATATTACGCAAGCATCAACAAAAAACTGAGGATTATTCTAACACACTCTCGTTTTTAAGATTTAATAATTTCAAAGGTTTTTATCAATGCCATATTAACTCATCATATAGAATATATCTACTTGTACCCGGGTGTCTCAGGTAAAAAGCAAAGATTCGAGGCAACTTGATTACAATGGTGTTCATTTAGTAAATGACTTAGTTAATGTACCATTTTAATCCTTTGTTAAAAATAAAGAAACATGGTGCAATACTCATCGACAATTGACCATTACTCTGCAATCTATGCGTATTGTTTGAAATTCTATCGAATTATCGAAACTATAATTGTAGGTGTACTAATTTGTCGTAACAATGTTGTGGATAACCAGAACTAAATATACTGCATCTTGTTATCCCGAACAACATAATGTTAGGTCTTCAGTTTTTGAGTTATCGAGCACATGACATGCTGTCGCGAAATATGATATATGATATTGTCTTTTCTATTGGTGGGAGTTGAACCCGGGTCTCTCGACAGTTGACCATTATTCTGCAATCTATGTGTAAAAAAACAAGGATCCGAACCAACTAGACTACAATGGAATTTATTTACTAATTGAATTAGTCAATGTAATATTCTAGTGCTTTGCATCAAATAAAGAAATATGGTGCAATGTTGATCAGGAGTTCACCATTATTCTACAATCTATGCGTATTTTTGGAAATTCTATCAAGTCATCCAAACTATAATTGTCAGTATACTAATTTGTCGTAACCATGTTGAGAAATAACCACGACTAAATATATTGCTTCTTCTTGTCCCGAACAACATAATGTTTTGTCAAATTTCATTTGAAACGTCTACTATTAATTGAATAATGGGATTAACTTTAGAAATTGATGTTAGGAGAAAAATATCAAAGCAAAGTTCGTCATCAATCCTTCAAACATAATATTGATCATTTTGTTAATTGTACATTATTGTAACATCTACTTTAGGTCTTGAGTTATCAAACCGTTAACACATGCTATGAGTCGGAAATTTAATATATGATATACTCGTTTCCATTGCCGGTAGTTGAACCCGGGTCTCTCGGGTGAAAGCCGAGTATCCTAACCACCTATACTACAATGAATCCTATCTTCTCTACTTCTTAATATTGCAATCATAGAATAGTAATAAATAATATTTATATGTTGCGTAAGCATCAACGAGAAACTGAGGATTATTCTAACACACTCTCGTTTTTAAGATTTAATAATTTCAAGTGTTTTTATCGATGCGATATTAACTCATGATCTATGATGTATCTAGTTTTTCCCATGCCAATTGTTGTACCCGGGAGTCTCGTCTAAAAAAGAAGGATCCAAACCAACTAGACTATACTGGAATTCTTTTAGTAAATGAATTAGTTAATATAATAGTCTAGTGCATTACTTCAAATCAAGAAACATTGTGCAATGCTCATCGAGAATTCACCATGATAATGTTGAGAAATAACCACAACTAAATATATTGCTTCTTCTTGTCCCGAACATAATAATATTTTGTCAAATTTTATTTGAAACCTCTACTATTAATTGAATAATGGGATTAAGTTTAGAAATTGATGTTAGGAGAAAAAAAAGAAAGCAATGTTCGTCATCAATCCTCCAAACATAATATTGATTATTTTGTTAATTGTACATTATTGTAACATCTACTTGAGGTCTTGAGTTTTTGAGTTGTCAAACAGTTAACACAAGATATGCCTTGGAAATTTAATATATGATATTGTCGTTTTCATTGCCGGGAGTTAAACCCGTGTCTCTCGGGTGAGAGCCGAGTATTCTAACCAACTAGACTTCCATGGATCACATCTGGTACACTTTTTAATATTGCAATCATTGATTAGTGATAAATAATATTTATATGTTGCGCAAGCATCAACAAGAAACAGAGGATTATTGTAACACACTCTCGTTTTTAAGATTTAATAAGCTCACCGGTTTTTATCGATGCCAAATTAGCTCATGAGCTATGATGTATCTAGTTTTTCCTATTCCTGTACTTGTACCCACGTGTCTCGGGTAAAAATCAACGATTCCAGGCATCTCGATTACATAGGAATTGATTTAGTAAATGAGTTAGTTAATGCACTATTCTAGTGCCATGCTCCAAATAAAAAAAAATGGTGCAATGCTTGTCGATAGTTAAACATTATTATGCAATCTAAGCGTATTGTTTGAAATTGTATCAAGTTATCTAAAATATAAATCTTGGTGTACTAATTTATCGTAACAATGTTGAGGAATAACCACAACTAAATATACTTTTTCTTGTTGTCCCGAACAACATATTATTTTGTCCAATTTCATTCGAAACCTCTACCATTAATCGAATAATGGAATTAAGTTTAGAAATTGATGTTAGGAGATGAAAATCAAAGTAAAGTTCGTTATCAATCGTTGAAACATAAAATTCTTTATTTTGTTAGTCGTACATTATTGTAACACCTACTTTAGGACTGGATTTTTTTAGTTATCAAACAATTACCACCTTATATGCGTCGGAAATTTAATATAGGATATTGTCGTTTCCATTGCCGGGAGTTGTACCCGGGTCTCTCACATGAGGGCCGAGTATCCTAACCAACTAGACTATCGTGGATCACAGCTTGTGTGCTTTTTAATCTTGCTATCATTGATTAGAAATAAATAATATTTATATATTGCACAAGCATCAACAAGAAACAGAGGTTTTTTCTAACACACTCTCGTTTTTAAGATTTAATAATTTCAAGGGTTTTTATCAATGCCATATTAACTCATGATATAGGATATATCTACTTGTACCCCAGTGTCTCAGGTAAAAAGCAAGGATTCGAGGCAACTTGACTACAATGGTGTTCATTTAGTAAATGACTTAGTTAATGTACCATTTTAGTCCTTTGTTAAAAATAAAGAAACATGGTGCAAATACCCATCGACAATTGACCATTACTCTGCAATCTATGCGTATTGTTTGAAATTCTATCGAATTATCGAAACTATAATTGTAGGTGTACTAATTTGTCGTAACAATGTTGTGGATAACCAGAACTAAATATACTGCATCTTGTTATCCAGAACAACATAATGTTAGGTCTTCAGTTTTTGAGTTATCGAGCACATGACATGCTGTCGCGAAATATGATATATGATATTGTCTTTTCTATTGGTGGGAGTTGAACCCGGGTGTCTCGACAGTTGACCATTGTTCTGCAATCTAGACTACAATGGAATTTATTTAGTAAATCAATAAGTCAATGTAATATTCGAGTGCTTTGGTTCAAATAAAGAAATATGGTGCCATGTCAGTAAGAGAAAAAAAGGAAAGCAATGTTCGTCATCAATCCTTCAAACATAATATTGTTTATTTTATTAATTGTACATTATTGTAACATCTACTTTAGGTCTTGAGTTTTTAAGTTATCAAACAGTTAACACAAGATATACCTCGGAAATTTAATATATGATATTGTCGTTTTCATTGCCGGGAGTTGAACCCGGGTCTCTCAAGTGAGAGCCGAGAATTCTAGCCAACTAGACTTCAATGGATCACATATTGTACACTTTTTAAAATTGCAATCATTAATTAGTAATAAATAATATTTATATATTGCGCAATCATCAACAAGAAACAGAGGATTATTCTAGCACACTCTCGTTTTTAAGATTTAATAATTTCACGCGTTTTTATCGGTGCCAAGTTAACTCATCATGTATGATGTATCTAGTTTTTCCTAGGCTTGTGCTTGTAACCGCGCGTCTTGGGTAAAAATCAACGATTCGAGGCCAAGTGATTACAATCGAATAATGGGATAAAGTTTAGAAATTGGTGTTAGGAGGAGAAAATCAAAGTAAAGTTCTTTATCAATCCTTCAAACATAATATTGATTATTTTGTTAACTGTACATTATTGTAACACCTACTTTAGGTCTTGAGTTATTGAGTTATCAAACAGTTAAGACATGATATGCGTCGGAAATTTAATATATCATATTGTCGTTTCCATTGCCGGTAGTTGAACTCGGGTCTCTCGGCCTAGAGTTGAGTATCTTAACCAACTAGAGTACAATGGATCATATTTTGTGTGCTTTGTAATATTACAATCATTGATTGGAAATAAATAGTATTTATATTTTGTGCAAGCATCAACGAAAAACTGAGGATTATTTTAACACACTCTTGTTTCTAAGATTTACTAGTTTCAAGGGTTTTTATCTAATTTTTCCTATACCTGTGCTTGTACCCACGCGTCTCCAACAAAAATCAACGATTCGAGGCAACTTGATTAAAATGGAATTCATTGACTAAATGAATTAGTTAATGTACTATTCAAGTGCTTTGCTACAAAGAAAGAAACATGGTGCAATGCTAGTCAACATTTGACCATTATTTTGCAATCTATGCGTATTGTTTGAAATTGTATCAAGTTATCCAAACTATAATTCTTGGTGTACTAATTTGTGATAACAATGTTGAGGAATAACCACAACTAAATCTACTGGTTCTTCTTGTCCCAAACAACATAATTTTTCGTCAAATTTCATTTGAAACCACTAGTATTAATTGAATAAGGGGCTTTAATTTAGAAATTGACGTTAGGAAAAACAATCAAACTAAAATTCTTTATCAATCCACCAAACGTAATATTGATTATTTTGTTAATTGTACATAATTGTAACTACTTTAGGTCTTAAATTTTTGAGTTATCAAACTGTTAACACATAAGATGCGTTGCAAAATTTAATATATGATATTGTCCTGTCTATTCCCGGGAGTTGAACCCAGGTCTCTCGTGTGAGAGCCGAGTATTCTAACCAACTAGACTACAATGGATAACATCCTGTGCACTTTTTAATATTGCAATCATTGATTGGTAATAAATAATATTTATTTATTGCGCAACCATCAACAAGAAACTGAAGATTATTATAACCCACTCTCGTTTTTAAGATTTAATAATTTCAAGGGTTTTTGTCGATGTCACATTACCTCATGATCTATGATGTATCTAGTTTTCCCAATGCCTATTGTTGTACCCGGGAGTCTCGTGTAAAAAACAAGGATCCGAACCAACTAGACTACAATGGAATTGATTTAATAAATTAATTAGTTAATGTACTATTCTAGTGCTTTGCTACAAAAAAAGAAACATGCTGCAATGCTTGTCGACAGTTGACCATTATTTTGCAATCTATGCGTATGGCTTAAAATTGTATCAAGTTATACAAACTATAATTGTTGGTGTACTAATTTATCGTAACAATGTTCATGAATAACCACAACTAAATATACTGTTTCTTGTTCTCCCGAACAACATAATGTTTGGTTCAATTTCATTCGAAACCTCTACCATTAATCGAATAATGGGATTAAGTTTAGAAATTAAAGTAAAGTTCTTTGTCAATCCTTCAAACATAATATTAATTATTTTGTTAATTCTACATTATTGTATGAACTACTTTAGGGCTTGAGTTTTTGAGTTATCAAGCAGTACACACATGACATGCATCACAAAATTTGATATATGGTATTGTCTTTTCCATTACCTGGAGTTGAACACGGGTCTCTCGGGTGAGATGCGATCATCCTAACCAACTAGACTACAATGGATCACATCTTTTATGCTTTTCAATATTGCTATAATTGATTAGAAATAAATAATATTTATATATTGCGCAAGCATCAATGAAAAACTGAGGATTATTCTAACACACTATCGTTTTTAGGATTTAATAATTTCAAGGATTTTTATCGATGCCACATTAACTCATGATATATGATATATCTACTTGTAGTCGGGTGTCCCAGGTAAAAAGTAAGCATCCGAGGCAACTTGATTATAATGTACCATTCTAGTCCTTTGTTAATGAATTACTTAATGTACCATTCTAGTCCTCTGTTACAAATAAAGAAACATAGTGCAATAGTGATCGACAATTGACCATTATTCTCCAATCTATGCGTATTGTTTGAAATTTTATCAAGCGATCGAAACTATCGATGTTCAAGAATAACCACAACCAAATCTACCGCTTCTTGTTTTCCTGAACAACATAATGTTGTACCTGGCAATCTCGTGTAAAAAACAAGTATCCCAACCAACTAGACTACAATGGAATTAATTTAATAAATGAATTAGTTAATGTAATATTCTAGTGCTTTTCTTCAAATAAAGAACTATGGTGCAATGTTGATCGAGAGTTCAGCATTATTCTACAATCTATGCGTATCTTTGGAAATTCTATCAAGTTATCGAAACTATAAAAACCAAACTAAATTTGTCATCAATCCTTCAAACACATGATATGCGTTGGAAATTTATAATATGATATTGTCGTTTCCATTGCCGGGAGTTGAACACGGGTCTCTCAAGAGAAAGCCGAGTATCTTCACCAACTAGACTACAATGGATCCTATCTTATGTATAGATATATTGCAACCATACATTAGTAATAAGTGATATTGATATATTGGGCAAGCATCAACGAGAAACTGAGGATTATTCTAACACACTGTCATTTTTAAGATTTAATAATTTGAAAAGTTTTTATCGATGCGACATTACCTCATGATCTATGATGTCTCTAGTTTTTCCAATGCCTATTGTTGTACCCGGAAGTTATCAAACAATTAACACATGATATACGTCGGAAATTTTATATATGATATTGTCATTTCCATTTCCGGTTGTTAAACCCCGGTCTCTCGGGTGAAAGCCAAGTATCCTAACCAACTAGACTACAATGGATCATATCTAGTGTACTTTTTAATATTGCAATCATTGATTAGTAATATGTAATATTTATATATTGCGCAAATATTAACGAGAAACTGAGGATTATTTTAACACACTCTCGTTTTTAAGATTTAATAATTTCAAGGGTTTTTATCGATGAGATATTAAGTCATGATCTATGATGTATTTAGTTTTTCCCATGCCAATTGTTGTACCCGGGAGTCTCGTGTAAAAAACAAGTATCTGAACAAAGTAGACTATAGTGGAATTCATTTAGTAAATCAATTAGTTAATGTAATATTCGAGTGCTTTACTACATTTGGCCATTATTCTGCTATCAATGCGTATTGTTTGAAATTGTATCAAGTTATCCAAGCTATAATTGTTGGTGCAATCTATTCCTAGGAGTTGAACCCGGGTCTGTCATGTGAGAGCCAAGCATTCTAACCAACTAGACTAGAATGGATCACATCTTGTGCACTTTTTAATATTGCAATCATTGATTAGTAATGAAGAATATTCATATTTTGCGCAAGCATCGACAAGAAACAGAAGATTATTCTAACACACTCTCGTTTTTAAGATTTAATAATTTGACGGGTTTTTATCGATGACAAATTAACTCATGATCTATGATGTATCTAGTTTGTCCTATGCATGTGGTTGTACCCGCGCATCTCGGGCAAAAATGAACGAGTCGAGGCAACTTGATTAGAATGGAATTCATTGAGTAAATGAATTAGTTAATGTACTATTCTAGTGCTTTGCTACAAATAAAGAAACATACTGCAATGCTTGTCGACAATTGACCAGTATTTTGCAATCTATGTGTATTTTTTGAAATTGTATCAAGTTATCAAAACTATAATTGCTGGTGTACTGATTTATCGTAACAATGTTGAGGAATAACCACAACTGAATATATTGCTTCTTGTTTTCCCGAACAACATAATGTTTGGTCCAATTTCATTCGAAACCTCTACCATTAATCGAATAATGGGATTAAGTTTAGAAATTGATGTTAGGAGAAAAAAATTAAAGTAAAGTTCTTTGTCAATCCTTCAAACATAATATTAATTATTTTGTTAATTGTACATTATTTTAAGAACTACTTTAGGGGTTGACTTTTTGAGTTATCAAACAGTACACACATGACATGTGTCGCAACATTTGATATATGATATTGTCTTTTCCATTGCCGGGATTTCAACACGGGTCTCTCGAGTGAGAGCCGAGCATCCTAACCAACTAGAGTACAATGTATCACAGCTTGTATGCTTTTTAATATTGCAATAATTGATTAGAAATAAATAATATTTATATATTGTGCAAGCATCAATGAAAAACTGAGGATTATTCTAACACAGTATCGTTTTTAGGATTTAACAATTTCAACGGTTTTTATCGATGCCACATTAACTCATGATATATGATATATCTACTTGTAGCCGGGCGTCCCAGGTAAAAAGTAAGGATCCGAGGCAACTTGATTACAATGTACCATTCTAGTCCTTTGTTAATGAATTAGTTAATGTACCACTCTAGTCCTTTGTTACAAATAAAGAAACATAGTGCAATAGTCATCGACAATTGACCATTATTCTACAATCTATGCGTATTGTTTGAAATTGTATCAAGTGATCCAAAGTATAATTGTTGCTGTACTAATTTGTCATAACAATGTTCAGGAATAACCACAACCAAATCTACCGCTTCTTGTTTTCCCAAACAACATAATGTTGTACCTGAGAGTCTTGTGTAAACTCATGATCTATGATGTATTTAGTTTTTCCCATGCCAATTGTTGTACCCGGGAGTCTCATGTAAAAAACAAGTATCTGAACGAACTAGATTATAGTGGAATTCATTTAATAAATGAATTAGTTAATGTAATATTCGAGTGCTTTACTACTGTTGACCATTATTTTGCAATCTACGTGTATTGTTTGAAATTGTATCAAGTTATCCAAACTATAATTGTTGGTGCAATCTATTCCCAGGAGTTGAACCTGGGTCTCTCGTATGAGAGCCAAGCATTCTAACCAACTAGACTACAATGGATCACATCTTGTGCACTTTTTTATATTGCAATCATTGATTAGTAATAAATAATATTTATATATTGCGGAAGCATCAACAAGAAACAGAGGATTATTCTACCACACTCTGGTTTTTAAGATTTAATAATTTTACGGGTTTTTATCGATGCCAAATTAACTAATGATCTATGATGTATCTAGTTTTTCCTATGCCTGTGCTTGTACCCGCGCATCTTGGGTGAAAATGAATGAGTCGAGGCAACTTGATTAGAATGGAATTCATTGAGTAAATGAATTAGTTAATGTACTATTCTAGTGCTTTGCTACAAATAAAGAAACATGGTGCAATGCTTGTCGACAGTTGACCAGTATTTTGCAATCTATGAGTATTTTTTGAAATTGTATCAAATTATCAAAATTATACTTGTTGGTTTACTAATTTATCGTAACAATGTTTAGGAATAACCACAACTGGATGTACTGCTTCTTGTTTTCCCGAAAAACATAAAGTTTGGTGCAATTAAATAATGGGATTAAGTTTAGGAGAAACTGATGTTAGGAGGAAAAAATGAAAGCAAAGTTTGTCATCAATCCTTCAAACATAATAATGATTATTTTGTTAATTGTACATTATTTATATTAGTAATAAATAATATTTATATATTGCGCAAGCATCAACGAGCAACTGAGGATTATTCTAACACACTCTCGATTTTAAGATTTAATAAGTTCATTGGTTTTTATCGATGCCAAACTAACTCATGAGCTATGATGTGTCTAGTTTTTCCTATGCCTGTACTTGTACCCACGCGTCTCGGGTAAAAATCAACGATTCGAGGCAACTTGATTACAATGGAATTCATTTAGTAAATGAGTTAGTGAATGTACTATTCTAGTGCTATGCTACAAATAAAGAAAAATGGTATCATGCTTGTCGACAGTTGAACATTATTCTGCAATCTATGCATATTGTTTGAAATTGAATCAAGTTATCTAAACTATAATTGTTGGTGTACTAATTTATCGTAATAATGTTGAGGAGTAACCACATAATATTTTCTTCTTCTTGTTGTCCCGAACAACATAATATTTTGTCCAATTTCTTTTGAAACCTCTACCATTAATCGAATAATGGAATGAAGTTTAGAAATTGATGTTAGGAGAAGAAAATCAAAGTAAAGTTCGTCATCAATCGTTGAAACATAAAATTGATTATTTTGTTAATTGTACATTATTGTAACACCTACTTTAGGACTTCAGTTTTTGAGTTATCAAAGAGTTAACACCTGATATGCATCAGAAATTTAATATATGATATTATCGTTTCCATTGCCGGGAGTTGAACCTGGGTCTCTCAAGTGAGGGCCGAGTATCCTAACCAACTAGACTATCGTAGATCAGATCTTGTGTGCTTTTTAATCTTTTTATCATTGATTAGAAATTAATAATATTTATATATTTCGCAGGTATCAACGAAAAAATAATGATTATTCTAACACACTGTCGTTTTTAAGATTTAATAATTTCATGGGTTTTTATCGATGCCATATTAACTCATGATATAGGATATATTTACTTTTAGTCCTTTGTTAGAAATAAAGAAATAATTTGTTGTAAAAAAGTTGTGGAATAACCAGAACTAAATATACTTCTTCTTGTTATATCGAACAACATAATGTTTTCTCAAATTTCATTTGAAAGGTGTACCATTAATTGAATAATGGGACTAAGTTTAGAAATTCATGTTAGAAGAAAAAAAAAAAAAAAAATTATATATTGTGCAAGCATCTACGAGAAACACAGGATTATTCTAACACAGTCTCGTTTTTAAGATTTAATAATTTCACGGATTTCTATCGATGCCAAATTAACTCATGAGCTATGATGTATCCATTGATGGGAGATTAAGCCGGTTCTCTTGGGTAGGAGCGGAGTATTCTAACCAACTAGACTACAATGGATTACATCTTCTCTACTTTCTATTATTGCAATCATTGATTAGAAAAAAATAATATAAATATTTTTCGCAACCATCAACGAAAAACTGAGGATTATTCTAACACACTCTCGGTTTTAAGATTTAATAATTTCAAGGGTTTTTATCGATGCCACATTAACTCATAATATATGATATATCTACTTATAGTCGTGCGTCTCGGGTAAAAAGCAAGCATCCGAGGCAACTTGATTACAATGGAATTCATTTATCAAATGAATTAGTTAATGTACTATTCTAGTGCTTTGCTACAAATAAAGAAACATGTGGAATGCTTGTCGACAGTTGACCATTATTCTGCGTATTGTTTTATATTGTATCGAGTTATCCAAGCTATAATTGTTGGTGTAGTAACCCCACCTAAATCTACTGCTTCTTGTTATCCTCAAAAACATAATGTTTTGTCCAATTTCATTTGAAACCTCTACCATTAATTGAATAATTGGATTAACTTTAGAAATTGATGTTACGAGAAAAAAATCAAGGTAAAGTTACTCATCAATCCTTCAGACATAATATTGTTTATTTTGTTAATTGTACATTATTGTCACAACTACTTTAGATCTTGATCTTGAGTTTCTAAATTATCCAATAGTTAGCACATGATATGCGTGGGAAATTTAATATATGATATTGTCGTTTCCATTGCCGGAAGTTGAACCCAGGTCTCTCGGGTGAGAGCCGAGTATCCTAAACAACTAGACTATGATGGATCACATCTTTTGCACTTTTTAATATTGCAGTCATTGAGTAATAATAGATAATATTTATATATTTCACAAGCATCAATGAGAAACAAAGGATTATTCTAACACACTCTCGTTGTTAAGATTTAATAATTTTAAGGGTTTTTATCAATACCACAATATATCATGATCTATTGTGTATATAGTTTTCCCAATGCCTATTGATGTACCCGGGAGTCTCGTGTAAAATACAAGGATCTGATCCAACTAGACTACAATGGAATTCATTGAGTAAATGAATTAGTTAATGTAATATTCTAGTGCCTTGCTTCAAATAAAGAAACATGGTGCAATGATCATTGAGAGTTCACTATAATTCTACAATCTATGCGTATTTTTGGAAATTGTATCAAGCTACCCAAACTATAATTGTCGTAACGATGTTGAGGAATAACCACGACTAAATATATTGCTTTTTCTTGTCCCGAAATACATAATGTTATGTCAAATTTCATTTGACACCTCTCCTTTTAATTGAATAATGGGATTAAGTTTAGAAATTAATATTAGGAGAAAAAAATCAAACTATAGTTCTTTATCAATCCTTCAAACATAATATTGATTATTTTGTTAATTGTACATTATTGTAACAACTACTTTAGGTCTTCAATTTTTCAGTTATCAAACACTTAACACATGACATGCGTCACAAAATATGATATATTATTTTGTCTTTTCTATTGGTGGGAGTTGAACCTGGGTCTCTCGATAGTTGACCATAATTCTGCAATCTATGCGTAAAAAAATGAGGATCCGAACCAACTAGGCAACAATGGAATTTATTTAGTAAATGAATTAGTTAATGTAATATTCTAGTTCTTTGCTTCAAATAAAGAAATATGGTGCAATGTGGATCGAGAGTTCACCATTATTCTACAATCTATGCATATTTTTGGCAATTCTATCAAGTTATCCAAACTATAATTGTCGGTGTACTAATTTGTCGTAACCACATTCTCGTTTTTAATATTTAATAATTTCAATGGTTTTTATCGATGCGTCATTACCTCATCATCTATAATGTATCTAGTTTTTCCAATGCCTATTGTTGTACCCGGGAGTCTTGTGTAAAAAACAAGGATATGAACGAACTAGACTACAATGGAATTCATTTTAAACAAGGATCCGAACCATTTAGACTACAATGGAATTCATTGAGTAAATGATTTAGTTAATGTAATATTCTAGTGCTTTACTTCAAATATAGAAACATGGTGCAATACTCATCGACAGTTGACCAATAGTCTGCAATCTATGCGTATTGTTTGAAATTGTATTGTGATATCCAAACTATAATGGTTGGTGTACTAATTTGTCGCACCAATGTTGACGATTAACCAAAACCAAATATACTGCTTCTTGTTGTCCCGAACAACATAATGTTGTGCCTAACCAACTAGATTACAATGGCTCCTATCTTGTGTATAGATATATTGCAATCATAGATTAGTAATAAATAATATTTACATATTGCGCAAGCATCAACAAGAAACTGAGGATTACTCTCACACACTCTCGTTTTTAACATTTAATCATTTCAACGGGTTTTATCGATGGGACATTACATAATGATCTATGATGTATCTAGTTTTTCCAATGCCTATTGTTGTACCCCGGAGTCTCGTGTAAAAAACAAGGAACCGAACCAAGTAGACTACAATAGAATTGATTCAGTGCATGAATTAGTTAATATAATATTCTAGAGCTTTGCTTCAAATAAAGAACTATGACTCAATGTTGATCGAGAGTTCACCATTATTCTACAATCTATGCGTATTTTGGGAAACTCTATGAAGTTTTCCAAACTATAATTGTCGGTGTACTAATTTGTTGTAACCATGTTGACAAATAACCACGACTAAATATATTGTTTCTTCTTGTCCCGAAAAACCTAATGTTTTGTCCAATTTCTTTTGAAACCTCTCCTATTAATTGAATAATGGGATTAAGTTTACAAGCATCAATAAAAAACTGAGGATTATTATAACACACTCTTATTTTAAAGATTTCATAATTTCAAGGGATTTTATCGATGCCACAGTAACTCATGATATATGATAGATCTACTTGTACTCGGGCGTCTCTGGTAAAAAGCAAGGATCGGAGGCAACTTGATTACAATGGAATTCATTTAGTAAATGAATTAGTTAATGTACCATTCTAGTCGTTTGTTACAAATAAAGAAGCATGGTGCATCGCTCATCGACATTTGACCATTATTCTACAATCAATGCATATTGTTTGAAATTGTATCGAGTTATCCAAACCATAATTGTTGGTGTACTAATATGTCGTACTAATGTTCACGAATAACCACAACCAAATATACTACGTCTTGTTCTCCTGAACAACATAATGTTTTGTCCAATTTCATTTGAATTCTCTACCCTTAACGTGAGACTAAGGATTATTCTAATACACTCTCGTTTTTAAGATTTAGTAATTTCAAGGGTTTTTATATGTGCCACATTAACTCATGATATATGATATATCTACTTGTACCCGTGTGTTTCTAGTAAAAAGTAACGATTCGAGGCAAGTTGATTACAATGGAATTCATTTAATAAATGAATTAGTTAATGTACCATTCTAGTCCATTGTTACAAAGAAAGAAACATTGTGCAATGCTCATCGAAAGTTGACCATTATTCTGCAATCTATGCATATTGTTTGAAATTGTATCGAGTTATCCAAACTATAATTCTTGGTGTACTAATTTGTCATAACAATGTTGAGGAAAAACCACAATTAAATATACTACTTCTTCTTGTCCCAAACAACACAATGTTTATTCCAATTTCATTCAAACCTCTACCATTAATCGAGCAATGGGATTAAGTTTAGAAATTGATGTTAGGAGAAAAAACTCAAAGTAAAGTTCGTCATCAATCCTTCAAACATAATATTGATTATTTGGTTAATTGTACATTATTGGAAAATCTACTTTAGGTCTTCAGTTTTTGATTGATCAAACAGTTAACACATGATATGCGTCGGAAATTTAATATATGATATTATCGTTTCCATTGCCGAGAGTTGAATACGGGTCTCTTGGGTGAGAGGCGAGAGTTGAATATTGATCCTATGTTGTGTACTTTTTAATATTGCAATCATAGATTAGTAATAAATAATATCTATATATTGCGCAATTATCAACGAAAAACTGAGGATTATTCTACCACAATCTTGTCTTTAAAATTTAATAATTTCAAGGGTTTTTATCGATGCCACAGTAACTCTTGAGATCTGATATATCTACTTGTACCCAGTCGTCTCAGGTAAAAACCATGGATTCAAGGCAACATGATTACAATGGAATTTATTTATTAAATGAATTAATTAATGTACCATTCTACTCCTTTGTTACAAATAAAGAACCGTGGTGCAATGCTCATCGACAGTTGACCATTATTTTGTAATCTATATGTATTATTTAAAATTGTATCGAGTATCCAAACTATAATTGTTGGTGTACCAATTTGTCATAACAATGTTAAGGAATAACCAAAACCAAATATACAACTACTTCTTGTCCTGAACAATATAATGTTTTGTCCAATTTCATTTGAAAACCTCTACTATTAATTGAATAATGGGATTAAGTTTAAAAATTGATGTTAAGAGAAAATAATCAAAGCAAAGTCCTTTATCAATCCTCCAAACATAATATTAATTATTTTATTAATTGTACATTATTGTACCACCTACTTAAGGTCTTCAGTTTTTGAGTTATCAAACAGTTAACAAATAATATGCGTCGTAAATTTAATATATGATATTGTCATTTCCATTGCCGGGAGCTGAACACGGGTCTCTCGGGTGAGAGCCGAGTATCCTAACTAACTAGTATTAATTGAATAATGGGATTCAGTATAGAAATTGATGGTAGGAGGAAAATATCAAAGAAAAGTTCTTTATCAATCCTCCAAACATAATGTTGATTATTTTATTAATTGTGCATTATTGTAACACCTACGATAGGTCTTGAGTTTTTGAGTTATCAAACAATGAACACATGATATGCGTCGGAAATTTAATATATGATATTGTCATTTCTATTGCCGAGAGTTGAACACGGGTCGCTCAGGTGAGAGCCGAGTATCCTAACCAACTAGAATTCATGGATCACATTTTGTGTCCTTTTTAATGTGGTAATCATTAATTAGAAGAATATAAACTTTATACTTGCGCAAGCATCAACAAAAAACTGAGGATTATTCTAACACAGTCTCATTTTTAAGATTTAATAATGTCAAGGGTTTTTATCGATGCCACATTAACTCATGATATATGATAGATCTACTTGTACCCGGGCGTCTCAAGTAAAAAGCAAGGATCCGAGGCAACTTGATTACAATGAAATTCATTGAGTAAATGAATTAGTTAATCTACCATTCTAGTTCTTCGTTACAAATAAAGAAACATGGTGCAATACTCATCGACATTTGACCATTATTCTGCAATCTATGCGTATTTTTTGAAATTGTATCCAGTTATCCAAATTATAATTGTTGGTGTACTTATTTGTCGTACCAATGTTGACGAATAACCACACCCAAAGATACTGCTTCTGGTTGTCCCGAACAAAATAATGTTTTGTCCAATTTCATTTGAAACCTCTACCATTAATCGATTAGTGGGATTTAGTTTAGAAATTGATGTGAGGAGAAACAAATCAACCTAAAGTTCGTCAATCCTTCAAACATAAGATTGATTATTTCGTTAATTGTACATTATTAAAACAGCTACTTTCGGCCTCGAGTTTTAGAGTTATCAAAAAATTAACAAATGACATGCGTTGCAAAAAGTTTATATATGATATTGTCCTTTCTATTCCCGGTAGTTGAACCCGGGTCTCTCGTGTGAGAGACGAGTATTCTAACGAACTAGACTACAATGGATCACATCTTGTGCACTATTTATTATTGCAATCATTGATTAGTAATAAATAATATTTATATTTTACGCAAGCATCAACGAAAAACTGAGCATTATTCTAGCACACTCTCGTTTTTAAGATTTAATAATTTCAAGGGTTTTTATCTATGATATATGATATATGTACTTGTACCCGCTCGTTTCGATTAAAAATTAACGATTTGAGGCAACTTTATTGCAATGGAATTCATTTAGTAAATGTATTAGTTAATGTACCATTCTAGTCCTTTGTTACAAATAAACAAACATGGTGCAATGCTCATCGATAGTTGACCATTATTCTGTAATCTATGCGTATTGTTTGAAAATGTATAGAGTTATCCAAACTATAATCGTTGGTGAACTAATTTGTCGTAACAATGTTGTGGAATAACCACAACTAAATATACTACTTCTTCTTGTTCCAAACAACATAATCTTTTGTCAAATTTCATTTAAAAACCTCTACTATTAATTGAATAATGGGATTAAATTTAGAAATTGGTGTTAGAAGAAAAAAATCAAAGCAAAGTTCTTTATCAATGCTCCAAATATAATATTAATTATGTTATTAATCATACATTATTGTGACACCTACTTTATCAAACAGTTAACACATGATATGCGTCGGAAAGTTAATATATAATATTGTCATTTCCATTGCCGGGAGTTGAACACGGGTCTCTCGGGTGAGAGCCGAGTATCCTAACCAACTAGTATTCATTTTCTGTCCTTTTTAATGTTGTAATCATTAATTACAAACATATAATATTTATACTTTGCGCAAGAACCAACAAAAACCTATGGATCATTCTAACACACTCTCATTTTTATTAGTTAATAATTTCAAGGGATTTTATTGATGCCACATTAACTCATGATATATGATACATCTACTTGTACCCGGGAGTTTCAGGTAATAAGGAAGGATCCGAGGAAACTTGATTACAATGGAATTCATTTAGTAAATGAATTAGTTAATATACCATTCTAGTCCTTTGTTACAAATAAGGAAACATGGTACAATCGTCATCAACAGTTACCCATTATTTTGCAATCTATGCGAATTGTTTGAAATTGTATTGAGTTATCCAAACTATAATTGTTGGTGTACTAATTTATCGTAACAATGTTGAGGAATAACCACAACTAAATATACTGCTTCTTCTTGTCCCAAACAACGTAATGTTTATTCCAATTTCATTTGAAACCTCTACCATTAATCGAACGATGGGATTAAGTTTAGAAATTGATGTTAGTAGAGAAAACTCAAAGTAACGTTCGTCATCAATCCTTCAAACATAATATTAATTATTTTGTTAATTTTACATTATTGTAAAAGCTACTTCAGGTCATGATTTTTTGATTGACTCATGATATATGATAGCTCCACTTGTACCCGGGCGTCTCAGGTAAAAAGGAAGGATCCGAGGCGACTTGATTACAATGGAATTCATTTAGTAAATGTACCATTCTAGTCCTTTGTTTCAAATAAAGACACATGGTGCAATACTCATTGACTCATGATATATTATAGATCTACTTGTACCCGGGTGTCTCAAGTAAAAAGCAAAGATCCGAGGCAACTTATTGTTACAAATAAAGAAACATGGTGCAATGCTCATCGACAGTTGATCATTATTCTGCAATCTATGTGCATTGTTTGAAATTGTATCGAGTTATCTAAACTATAATTGTTGGTGTATTAATTTGTCGTACCAATATTGACGAATCACCACAACCAAATATACTACTTCTTGTTGTCCCGAATAACATAATCTTTTGTCCAATTTCATTTGAATTCTCTACCATTAACTAAATAATAGGATTAAGTTTAGAAAGTGACGTTAGGAGAGAAAAATCAAAGTAAAGTTCGTCATCAATCCTTCAAACATAATATTGATTATTTTGTTAATTGTACATTATTGTAACATCTACTTTAGGCCTCTAGTTGTTAAGTTATCAAACAGTTAACACATGATATGCGTCCAAAATTTAGTATATGATATTGTCGTTCCCATTGCCAGGAGTTGAAGCCGACTCTCTCGGGTGACAGCCAAGTATCCTAAACAACTAGACTACAATGGCTCCTATCTTGTGTATAGATATATTCCAATCATAGATTAGTAATAAATAATACTTACATATTGTGCAAGCATCAACAAGAAATTGAGGATTATTCTAACATACTCTTGGTTTTAACATTTAATAATTTCTAGGGGTTTTCATCGATGTGACATCACATAATAATCTATGATGTATCTAGTTTTTCCAATGCCTATTGTTGTACCCCGGAGTCTCGTGTAAAACACAAGGATCTGAACCAACTAGACTACAATAGAATTGATTTAGTACATGAATTACTTAATGTAATATTCTAGTGCTTTGCTTTAAATAAAGAACTATGACGCAATTTTGATCGAGAGTTCACTATTATTCTACAATCTATGGGTATTTTTGGAAATTCTATGAAGTTATCCAAACTATAATTGTTGGTGTACTAATTTGTCCTAACCATGTTGACAAATAACCACGACTAAATATATTGTTTCTTCTTGTCCCGAACAACCTAATGTTTTGTCAAATTTCATTTCAAACCTCTCTTATTAATTGAATAATGGGATTAAGTTTGCAAGCATCAACAAAAAACTGAGGATTATTCTAACACACTTTCATTTTTAAGATTTAATAATGTCAAGGGTTTTTATCGATGACACATTAACTCATGATATATGATAGATCTACTTGTACCCGGGTGTCTCAGGTAAAAAGCAACGAACGAAGGCAACTTGATTACAATGGAATTCATTTAGTAAATGAAATAGTTAATGTACCATTCTAGCCCTTTGTTACAAATAAAGAAACATGGTGCAATGCTCATCGACATTTGACCATTATTCTACAATCTATGCGTATTTTTTGAAATAGTATCCAGTTATCCAAACTATAATTCTTGGTGTACTAATTTGTCGTACCAATGTTGACGAATAACCACAACCAAAGATACTGCTTCTTGTTGTCCCGAACAACATAATGTTTTGTCCAATTTCATTTGAAACCTCTACCATTAATCGAATAGTGGGATTAAGTTTAGAAATTGATGTTAGGAGAGAAAAATCAAAGTAATGTTCGTCATGAATCCTTCAAACATAATATTGATTATTTTGTTAATTGTACATTATCGTAACATCTACCTTAGGTCTTGAGTTTTTGAGTTGTCAAACAGTTAAGACATGATATGCGTCCGAAATTTAATATATGATATTGTTGTTTCCATTTCCGGGAGTTGAACCCGGGTCTCTCGGGTGAGAGCCGAGTATCCTAACCAACTAGACTACAATGGATCACATTTTGTGTGCTTTTTATCGTAACCATCATTGATTCGTAATAAATAATATTTTTATATTGCTTAAACAAGGATCCGAACCAACTAGACTACAATGGAATTCATTTACTAAATGATTTAGTTAATGTAATATTCTAGTGGTTCACTTCAAATATAGAAACATGGTGCAATGCTCATCGACAGTTGACCAATAGTCTGCAATCTATGCGTATTGTTTCAAATTGTATTGTGATATCCAAACTATAATTGTTGGTGTACTCTAATTTGTCGTACCAATGTTGACGATTAACCAAAACCAAATATACTACTTCTTGTTGTCCCGAACAACACAATATTGTCCCTCACCAACTAGATTACAATGGCTCCTATCTTGTGTATAGATATATTGCAATCATAGATTAGTAATAAATAATATTTACATATTGCGCAAGCATCAACAAGAAACTGAGGATTACTCTCACACACTCTCGTTTTTAACATTTAATCATTCCAAGGGGTTTTATTGATGGGAGATTACATAATGATCTATGATGTATCTAGTTTTTCCAATGCCTATTGCTGTACCCCGGAGTCTCGTGTAAAAAACAAGGAACCGAACCAACGAGACTACAATAGAATTGATTTAGTACATGAATTAGTTAATATAATATTCTAGTGCTTTGCTTCAAATAAATAACTATGACGCAATGTTGATCGAGAGTTAACGATTATTCTGCAATCTATGCGTATTGTTTGAAATTGTATCGAGTTATCCAAACCATAATTGTTGATGTACTAATTTGTCGTACCAATGTTGACGAATAACCACAACTAAATATACTGCTTCTTCTTGTCCCAAACAACATAATGTTTTGTTAAATTTCATTTCAAAACCTGTACTATTAATTGAATATTGGGATTAAATTTAGAAATTAATGTTAGGAGAAAATAAGCAAAGCAAAGTTCTTTATCAATCCACCAAACATAATATTGATTATTTTATTAATTGTACATTATTGTAACACCTTCTTTAGGTCGTGAATTTTTGAGTTATCAAACAGTTAACACATGATATGCGTCAGAAATTTAATATATGATATTGTCATTTCCGTTGCCGGTAGTTGAACACGGGTCTCTCGGGTGAGAGCCGAGTGTCCTACCCAACTAGAATGCATGGATTACATTTTGTGTCCTTATTAATGTTGTATTCATTAATTACAAAAATATAATATTTATATTTTGCGTTGGCATAACACACTCTCATATTTACGATTTTATAATTTCAAAGGATTTTATTGATGCCACATTAACTCATGATATATGATATATCTACTTGTACCCAGGCGGCTCAGGTCAAAAGCAAGGATCCAAGGCAACTTGATTACAATGGAATGCATTTAGTAAATGAAATAGTTAATGTAGCATTCTAGCCCTTTGTTACAAATAAAGAAACATAGTGCAAATCTGCAATTTGACCATTATTCTGCAATCTATGCGTATTTTTTGAAATTGTATCCAGTTATCCAAACTATAATTGTTGTTGTACTAATTTGTCGTACCAATGTTGACGAATAACCACAACCAAGTATCTAGTGTTGTTAGTGCCTGTAGTTGTACCCGGGCATCTCGGGTAAAAAAGCAATGATCCAAACCAACGAGACTACAATGGAATTCATTTAGTAAATAAATTAGTTAATGTAATATTCTAGTCGTTTGCTACAAATAAAGAAACATGGTGCAATGCTCATGGATAGTTGGCCATTATTATGCAATCTATGCATATTTTTTGAATTTGTATGAAGTTATCCAAACTATAATTGTTGGTGTACTAATTTGTCGTAACAATGTTGAGGAATAACCCTGACTAAATATACAACATCTTCTTGTCCCCAACAACTTAATGTTTTGTCAAATTTCATTTGAAACCTCTACCATGAATCGAATAATGGGATTGACTTTAGAAATTTATGTTAGGAGAAAAAAATCAAAGTAAAGTTCGTCATCAATCCTTCAAACATAATATTGATTATTTTGTTAATTGTACATTATTGTAACAGCTACTTTAGGTCTTGAGTTTTTGAGTTATCAAATATTTAACACATGAAATGCGTCAAAATTTTGATATATGATATTGTCTTTTCCATTGTCGGGAGTTGAACCCGGGTCTCTCGGGTGAGAGCCAAGTATCCTAACCAACTAGACTACAATGGATTACATCTTGTGCGCTTTTTAATATTGCAATCATTGATTAGAAAGAAATAATATTTATCTATTGCGCAAGCATCATTGAACAACTGAGGATTATTCATACACACTCTCGTTTTTAAGATTTAATAAGTTCAAGGGTTTTTATCAATGCCACCTTAACTCATGATCTATGATGTATATAGTGTTTCCAATGCCTGTTGTTGAACCCGGGCGTCTCGGGTAAAAACCAACGATCCGAACCAACTAGACTACACGTATCATCTCTGTCGGGTCCAAGAAATTCATGCTACCATTCTCCACAATTTGCGTGATGCTCAAAGTATATACAAGAGAATTGCGGACCGTCATCACCTAGACTCCTCAAAAAAGTTTTATGTGGGGGGTCGTGTATGGCTTCTATAACACAACCTCAAGACCACTATGCCTCGCGGTAAATTATATTACCAACGCTTTGGCCCGTACGAGATCACTGGTAATATAAGCAATGTTGCATTTCGTCTTGGCCTCCCTCCTCACATGCATCTTCACCCGGTGTCCTGAATTCGAGATTGCTGCCATTCTCTCTCTCTCTCTCTCTCTCTCTCTCTCTTGATACCTACTTAATTAAAACAATTATGAGATACTACCTTGATCGATTGTTAAGTTATATACATAATATGCGTAATAGAGATGACAAGCAAGGCAGTTGACACAAAATATACTCTATCAACCAAAATTATATTACGATAACCAAACAGATCAATCTTGATACAATGCTCCCGATCCCTTTTTATAGGCGATCTGAGAGACTTTTCCAAGATATACACTTGCCATTCGGCAAGAACCTACAGTTACACTAACTGTTCTATTTTCTTAACTATTCTATTTTACTACTTGGCAAAAAATATTACTTCAGCTACTTCCTTTCACACTAGTCTTTTACACCTCCAACTCCGACTCCGACTGGCTTGTCGACTTGTAGACTTTGTCTAGCCGACCGGCTAACAAATATTTTAGATGGCAAGCCTTGAACTCTTTTTTGTTGTTGACATTGTTGTAGGGCTTGATAATGTACATGCCGTAGCCAGCAATGCCATAACTGAGTTAGTGAAGATCTTTTCTTGTGTTGTATTTGCAAGACTGTTGAGAATGCATTTGGAGGATGACTCTATATTGGATACAAGTGCGTCTTCTTAGGACACACCAACTGTGTACTTGTGTTTCCAGTTTTGAAAATTAGAATTGCGTTCTCTTTACATAATTGTATTATTAGTCCATCTACAGTTGCTTGTCCAATTGATAATAGGTGTTTAGCTAGTCCTAGTACATAATAGACATTTGGGACTGTAATCACGTGATTGTCTGACAATCTGAGTTCAATAGTTCCTTTTCCAATTGTTGTTTTTCGTTTGTTGTCTCCAAAAGTAACTGATAGTGGATTGGAAAGAATCTTATAGAAATTCAACCAGTCCTTTCGATATGTGAGGTGATGTGTAGCACTAGTGTCTAGGTACCATGTATCATGTTCGGTTTTTGTCTCTTCTGTAGTGTTTCAAGCTTTGCCCTTTTGTCTTTGTTTTTCCAATCTTTCCATGCTTTTGATTGTGTATTTTTTTGTGCTTGACAGGTTTCGGTGATGACTTCAAGTAGCTCCTCCAAATCAAGTAGTAGCTCCATCCTTGGTTTCCAAATTCTGTAGTTTTTTGCGGTAAGTCTATCTACCGAGTATTTTCTTGTTTAAGTGGAGCTTGCCATAATGTTGAGGCTATTATCTTTTTATTATTATATATATATATTGATCAACAAAAGTAGAGTATGGTGCGGGTAATATATTTTCAGGCTTCATAGTATTGATTCTCTGATACCATGTTTTTTTACTATTAATAACTTGTGGTGTGGGGTTATATTTAGTAATTAACGAAGTAGTTGCTCACTATCAACTAATTAGTTATTTATTACTTCTAACAATTGTGACCAAACAAGTAACTTATAATTACAATGCTCAATTATATATGTGTTTATAAGAATGGGACAAGTGCACTCACTCACTCACTAAATGCGTAGCGTTTCAAGCTAATGTTAAGGCATATTGTGCATGGGATAGCTTGACGAAAGCCAAAGCCAAAGCCAAAGCCAAAACGCGAAGGATCCTCATCTCATCTACGTTATCCATCAACTGGAGAGATAACTCCACATAACACACTATGCATGCATGCATACATGTACATATGTATGTATGTATACCAAGATAGAGGGTTTGGAGGTCGGTGGGTACCTGCCTAGAAGAGTGAGCGATATAATTTAATTAATTAGGAGAAAGCAACAAGGAGAGAAGCCAAGAGAATCCGGAGAGAAAATATCCAAAGATGAAGCAAATCACCAAATGCCCGTGACATTGTGGAGGAAGAAAACAATTACACAACCAACAAGTGATGATGAACCAAGAAAGTGGGAAAAGATCTAGAGCTAACTAACTAGATAGATAGGTAGATAGATAGATGCAGAGCAAAAGGCCCAGATCGATCGATCTCACCAAATGCCCCCCCACTAGAGATTATACATCTATTTACCATCCATGCATATACGTGAATACTGGGTTAAACATTTCTATATATATAATATCCATGCTTTTAGGAGGGCCATACTTTTAAATGGCACAATTGAAATGTAGTTGGTAGTGGAATGTAATTAAATTGCATAGAGATTGAATATAAAGGAAATGGAGCCAACAATTTGGAACATGTAATATTATTATGCTTCATGGCTTTGACGATGACAAGGGGGATGAATAACGTCATAACCATTGCACGGTTATCCCACTATTTGATGTGTATTTAAGCCTGTGGACGAAATGAAAAATATCTCAAGAATAGGCATAATGGTTACAACGCCCATTTCTTTCTAATTTGGCATTCATTCATGTTCTTATTTAGTTATGGGTTTTGAAAACTACACAACATTAAGATTCAAACTACTATGTCGTTCCACACCTTCCATTAAGTGTCCAATGCTTTCACGACTACTAGCATTCATACATATACAAGAAGCTTATACAACAGCTACAAACTAAGCTATCACATGCCAGAACTGAGACAAAAGAATCCTAACATAGCAATAAGAGTTGTGCAAGTCCACTAAATAGTGAAAAGATAAAGAGTGGCAAGGATAATAAAACATACCGAATTCCTCTATGAGTGTCTCCACAGCTTGGCTTCTACAAGCAGCAGCTTTTTCACAGTTCAAACTAGGCAACAGAAATTGTGATATTCACCCTTGAAAAAGTCCTGAATTTTCAACATAATTCATAACTTGCTACGCAAATGCTCACACAAAATATAATGGCTGAACATATAGGTATTAATCTTCTAAGCACAGGGAAGTCACACAAACCAGGAGCACACAAATTTATACTGAGTGGCACTTAATCTATATATGTTTTGGGCGTATGAACTTAGTCACAAAAGTCCAACAAAACCCAGTCAGTCGATGTATACTTTGCAGGTGGATAATGAATAATAAATAAAGGTGAAATGCAAGAGTATTACAAAAAGAAATTTCAGACTTCGAAATACTACAAAACTTGGCAATTGTTACTCATGTGCGAGCTTCACCACTACCAAATGTTATGGTTAATATCTCCCAATGAAAATTGCTCAGCTTTCTGTCACCAGCAAAATTGTTAATTTACACAAATTTGTATTACTTGCTATGAAAATTCAATACTCAGAATACAAGTGACCCCTTAGAATTTTGGTGAAAACTAATTTGGAAAATGTTTTTTTTCTAATTAGAACGAAACTACTGAGGACGTATATCTCGACTCAGATGTCATGTTCAAAAAAGAACAAGAAACACTTTTCCAGCTTAATCCCATGCACTGACAACACTTGCACCATAATTCTTGGACCCACCTTCATGGCTACCTCCATAACCACCACCAAGCCCATAGCTAGCACCTCCATATCCACTGCCACTTCCACCTTTGTTACCTTCTCTTTGGTAGTCTCTTCCGCCAAACTTAGAACCCCCAGATCGGCGACCTCTACCACCACCCCCTCCATAGCTGGCTCTAGCAGCAAAGTTCATTAACCAATCTGGAACTGTTTGGTTGGCTTCCTGCATCAATTCTGCCAAAGGCTTTGCAAGCGAAATATTGTTGTCAGTAAAGAAAGTAGTTGCCAATCCTGATTTTCCAGCACGCCCCGTCCGTCCGATTCGATGAACATAATCATCGATATCATTTGGAAGATCAAAGTTGATGACATGTGCAACATGAGGAATATCTAGTCCACGGGCAGCTACATCCGTTGCAACAAGAACTGGGGTGACACCAGTCCGGAAAGACTGTAAAGCATGCTCACGTTCCTACATCCAATGCATAAAACATGGTTATAATATGGAATTCCCTTCTAATCCATTACTGCAAACTTAGAGTTCCTTAAGGTCACAATTAAAATTTGTAGAGATCCTACATCTTCATTTATGGATGCCGCGTCTCTACAAACCAATTATTGACTATAGGACCAAAAAATGTGGGCAAGATTCCTCAACAACCTTTAGCAAATGTGAACATTAAAAGAGAGCATATATCCAATGCCTGATTCAAAAACTATTATTTTCAAATCAATCTACAACAGCATACATGTTGTGTACGATCCCCATGTATTTTCGTAGCCGGAAATCCCATACGACACAACCAATCCTCCAAAGCATCTGCCCCCCACTTTGTTTCCACGAACACAAGGGTCAATGGTAGTTGTTTCAAATCCACGTAAATTAAGAACAAGAGTAAAAACATTAAATAAAGAATGACGATAGTAAAAACATCAATAAGAAATGAGAATCTCTAGTATAAGAGAAAGAGAGAATATCAAAATGTTCAGACTACAAATATTTATGTATCAGCAATCCATAACTCAAATTCACGCATGTTACCTTTCCTTGCCCTTGACTCCCATTTGCCTTCTGAGAATGAATGAGATCCATCAACATGCTTCGTTTCTCTTGATCCGGAACATATTCAACCCTTTGGGCAATGAAATCAGTGCTCGAACCCACTCTTCCAACAGCCAAGAAGATATAATTAGACAAGAAATCTGCAGCCAGCCTCTGCCAAAACAAATCACTAAATCTCTCACTCCATGATGTTGGTGGTTTTTTATTGCAAACATGTAAAGATTAGTGTGTGGAAGTTAAATAGACACAACCGGCTCAGCCGGACAGTAACAGAGAACGGTAAACACTAAGAACAATGGAGAGAGAGAGAGTACACAGGAGAGACAGAGAGAGCAGAACAATAAAACTCAAATTCAAATAACACTCTATACATACAAATGTGCTCCGAGAGCACTTTTATACAAGTCCTCAAAAGGACTGACAGAAGTACTAACATGTACTTCAATGCTCATAACTAAGCGACATACACTAACTTCCAAAAAATATGCCTATCTACTAGGCTAGGATTGTAGGCCTCTAACGGCCTACCGGCTCTCATGGATCCGACTCACCGATCCGATCTAGGCCTAGCCGATTCGGTCTTCACCCAATCTAGCTCTCGGCTTGTTCAGCCGATTCGGCCCATCGGCCCATGTTGAGCTTGCTTCTCAACACTCCCCCTCAAGCTCAAACTGAGATTCCATCTGATCTGCCAGTTCCTTGCCTCGGCTTCTCCTAGCGTCTTTTCACCTTGCTCGCACCCCTCATCCGGTTCGGTCCTGCATTCCACAACCCCTCCAATCCAACGCTTCTTGACCCATCCAACTCCATGCATCTTGATCCATCCAACCCCCGCATCTCGACCCCTACAGTCGGCTTGTCTGCTCATCAGGCCCATCTCAACTCCATCGTTGTCGCGGTATTCGCGCTTCTCGACCCGTCGAATCCTTCGTTTCGGTGTCGGCTTCGGCTGCCTTCCTGTCCGCTTGGCTTTCACTTGATTCGGCTCGTCCGAATCGAACCACTCGACCGACTCAGCTGTCTCCAATTCGTCATCCGTCTGCAAGCCCTTGACCACATCCGACCATTTTCTGGTCCCAACCTCTTTCTTCTGGTCGGCTCTGTCCTTCTTGACTCTGCCGCCTTTGCCGCTTGTTCCAACTCTAGCGGATGTGTCGACTTCTTCAATCGATTCGGCATCTTGTTCAGTTTCAACTTTCTCTCGTTGCTCTCTCCATTTTTCTCTACCTGTGCGGCACATTGAGATGTTATAGCCCAAGCATCTCCAAGAAGTGTTGCAACTTGTCCGATCCGAGCGCTTTGGTGAAGATGTCGGCAACCTGCCGATCGGATCGAACATATCGGAGTTAAACTTCACCGCTCAAGACCCACTCGCGCACAAAGTGATCATGCACTTCTATGTGCTTTGTCCGAGCATGGAACACGGGGTTCTTGGCTAGCTGTATGCTGCTAATGTTGTCGCAGTAGATCGGGATTGAAGTGGGAACTTCGATCCGTAAGTCCTGCAACAACCGCCGAAGCCATATAGCTTCACAAGTCGCGACGGTGGCTCCTCAATATTTAGCTTCGGTGCTTCCGGCCCAGTCGGCATCCATATAGCCGACTAACTATTCGGCTATACCGTGTCGATACAATATTCCCCGATCCTCCGTGCCGCTAACATATTGCTCAGTTGTCGGTCGCTGCATCAACTGACTCATCACTCCGACCAAATAGCGAAGGTCAGGTCGGGTGATAGTTAAATATATAAGGCTTCCAACAATTTGTCGGAACCATTGATCATTGTAGGCCGTTCCTGACTCGGGACGTAGCTTCAGGTTTTTGTTGAAGGGAGTAGAGACGTATCGACAATCCGTCATACCGAACTTCTACAGCATATTCAATACATAATGTCGTTGAGACAATAATATGTCATCGGGGGTGTGGATCACTTCGATCCCGAGAAAGTAGTGAAGGTCCCCCAAGTCCTTCATCTCGAATGCGTCTGACAGCTGGGACTTTACTTGGCCAATTTCAGCAAAGTCGGGTCCGGTGACGACCAAGTCGTCGACGTACAGTACAATGCATACCGGACCTTTCGGACTTTTCTGAAATGATCAATGAAGAGTCAGACTTGGAGGCTGCAAACCCCATCTTACGCAATCAATGCGTGATGTTCGAGTTCCAAGCACAGGGGGCTTGCTTACGGCCGTAAAGCGACTTCTTCAGTCTACATACTGCCGACTTGTTCTTCAAGATCACCTTGAAGAAACATGTTCATGTCCATCTAGTGGAGATGCCACCCCCTTGCCGTTGCAATTGCCAGCACCACATGAACCGATGACATTGTCATCTTCGCTGCCGGTGCGAAGGTCTCATCGTAGTCAATTCTGTGGGTCTGTGCATATCCCTTGGCCACCAGTTGGGCCTTGTACTGGTTGACCGAACCGTCGGCATTGTATTTCACCTTATACACCCACTTACATCCAATCGGTTTACAGTTTCGAGGAGGGTCAACTAAGTCCCATGTCTCGTTGGAATCAAGTGCCCGCATTTCTTCCTCAATGGGAAAACGCCATTTAGCATCCTGTGATGCCTCCGCTTAGCTCTCCGACTCGCGGACTTCCGCCACCTTCGTCATGTACGCATAATGGTGCGCCATGTACTCGTTATAACCATACTGGATCAACTACCTCTTGTGGCGAGTCGATCAACGAAGCTTCTCATTTGCCTATTTTAGGGCCCTCTTGGCTGCATCCGACCTCAACTCTTGAGGTCGGTCTTCGCTCCAGTTGGTGTGGGATTCTCCCATATCGATCTGATTCTAGATGTAGACCGTTGTTCGAACCGCCTCGGCCCAGTAAAACTTGGGCATGGTCTTCTCCTCAAGCATTGCCCGTGTTGCTTCGACAATCGACCGATACGTCATTCATCTACGTCATTCTGCTCCGGCGTTTATGTCTACAGCTGAATTCTCGCCGAATTCCCATCTGTTGTAGATAACAATTGAACTGGCGGAAAAGTATTCTTTTGCGTCGTCTGACTGCAAGCACTTGATCTTTCTTTCTATTTCCTTTTCTACCAGACTTTTTAGGTTCTAGAAATAGTCGAAGTCTTCACTCTTCTTTTCGATCAAGTAGATCCAAGTGTGCCGGCTATATAGTCGTCGATGAAAGAGACGAAGTATTGACTCCCGCCTAGGCTCACATTATTTGTCGGTCCCCATATTTCCCAGTGTATTAAGTCGAGCTTATTCCGGCTCCGATTTCACTCGTTGGGGAAGCCTTCTGACCACTAAATTTCAGCAATCCGAAAACTACTTGATCGTTTACAGCTCTTGAAGCCTTTGATAGTTGACGTGGCCGATCCGCTTATGCCATAAGTCAATGTCCGACTCGACTCTTTGTCCTTTGGCGAACAGTGCAGTGCCTGCGCCATTTGGGTCGAGGATGAACATCCTCCCTTCCCGGCACCCTTGCGCGATGATTTGGCCTTCCTCTTTGATGAAGCACCCTAGGTGGGTGAACCGGATTTAAATCCCTTGATCAACGATCTGCCCGAACGACAACAAGTTTTTCGTTATTGTCAGAACGTGCAATAAGTTCATAAGTCTTCGCTTCTATCCAACATGTTCGATCAGATGCAAGGTGTCGTCTCTGATTTTGACGACTCCCAGTTGTTCTGTTTCTCCAGGTAGGAGAACCACTGTGTGGCTCGTCATATGATTTGACGCTCCAGAGTCGACATACCACACCTCATTCGGTTTCAAGGTGCTCTTCTTCATCGAACTTGCCTTGTGCTTCATCACAAAGGTTGGGCCCTTTTTAGTTTTGGCTCCTTCCGACCCTTCGGCATATTGTGAACGTTGTCAATTTCCATGTTCGGCTCTGCCGGATCCGGATTTGTCCAAATCGGCGCACTTCTGCCAGCACTCACTCTCTCTATGGCCCTTCCAACAACAATACTAGCATTCCGTTTCGGCCTTTGCTTGCCGGTTCTGGCGCCCCTTTGACCCCCCCTGCTTGTGGAGGGTTCATAACTGTTGTCGGCACCACCTACGTGCCTTCTTTCCTGCTCTTGTTGGCCGCCACCATTGCGTGCAAATCCACCTCGTCCACCGGGCCTATCTACCTCCGTGTACAGCACCAGTTGTCGGATTGTGTGCTCCTTGATGCACCCGCGTGGTTTTCTTCAACCAAATGCATTGATTGTAGGTCAAAAAACGACAGTGGCTTCTCCAAATCGCCGTCTGGATCAGCCCGTACCTTTGCCCTAGGCCACCAAGGCAGATCTGCACCATTTCATCTTCGTCCACCGTCATGTTGATGGACCCCAAGGCGTCACAAATCTCCTTGATCTTTGTGGTGTAGTCGGTCACCGTCATATCCCTTTGTCGAATATTGTTGAGCTCTTGCCGGAGCTGCAACTTCCGGGCCGTTGTACTTGCGGCAAAAATCTTTTTTAGATTTTCCCGAGCCTCCTTTGGCGTCCTCGCATCCCGAATGTAGCCGAGCATCTGCGTGTGCACACAGGATGCAAGGCAGTACAAGACTCGGCTTGCTGCTTGCTGCCACACTGGAAAATCCTTGTGTGTTGAACCCGGCACTACTTCGTTCACTCCTTCCACATAACTCCAGTAGTCGTGCCTTAGCAAGTATTGGTGCATCTTGTAGGACCAAGACGCATAGTTGCTCCTGTCAAGCTTTTCCGTTGAAGTGAGCTTGCCATGCTTCTGTCCATTTTCTTCTTCTTGTCTGTTCTCAACCGGGTGTTAGGGTTTGTCTGTGTTTGAGCGTTTGTCGGCAACAAAGGATTCTCAACCCTCGCACTCTGATACCATGTAAAGATTAGTGTGCGGAAGTTAAACAGACACAATCGGCTCAGCCGGACAGTAACAGAGAACGATAAACACTAAGAACAATGGAGAGAGAGAGAGAGTACACAAGCGAGACAGAGAGAGCAGAACAGTAAAACTCAAATTCAAAATAACACTCTGTACATACAAATGTGCTCAATGACAACTTTTATACAAGTCCTTAAAAGGACCGACATGTACTTCAATGCTCATAACTGAGCGACAGACATTAACTCCCAAACTATCTACTAGGCTAGGATTGTAGGCCTCTAATGGCCTACCAGCTCACCGATCTGATCCGGGCCTAGCCGATTCGGTCTTCACCCGATCCGGCCCATGTTGAGCTTGCTTCTCAACAAAACATGACCTAATTAATGCTTCAATCTTTGACTTCTTTTTTCAGATCAAAACTGTTGATACACTAAAAATATCTAGACTTCTCCAAGCGGGTGGATAGTTCCATGTCGAGGGTAGATATTTTACCACATGAAAATTAAAAAAGTGCACATTCAAGATTCGTAAAATAAATTCTAAACACAATTAAACTCAATGAGATAAGCCTAGGTATTCACAATTTGGATACATTACTCAAAGACAAGCAGATGTTCTTATATCTTGCACAATGGGATTACCTTTCTGGACCTAGAATGTCATTGTCATTCTATGTAAAGAAGAACGGTATCAGTTTCCTGACATTTTTCTTTCTCACAAACATTTATGCTAATAAAAATAAATTAACTTCATTAGATCACATAAATATTCATAATTCAGATCCACACACAAAGAAACAGATATCTCTTTCTAATCTTGTATCATATGAGTAGCTTTTCTGATAGAATCTAGATGAAAGATAGCAAAAAACTGTGAAAGATTCATGAGGCAGAATGTTCTAGGGTACAGCAAAACACCCACATCACGACGCTAAATATCAAGGACACTAATGCTATAGACATGATGACTCGTGAATCAAGAGCCCTAGAGTAATTAATGTAATAGACAGTCTAGCTAATGTGAGCCACGAGTTCCCATACTACAATTGAGGATCTGTTAGCAAAATGCCTATAATCAAGAGATGGAACTTCCATAAGATCAGATTTCATAAATTTGTTTTGTGGATTTAGAAAGAAACAGAGTTTCTTTTATCCTAGCTGGCATTCTGTATTTTTCAGCCGGTTGATGCTAGTTTACTTCCTCATAAACAGAAAAAGGACCTCATTCCTCACTCTTATTGTTCAAGTCTTGTCAAACGTCAGACCCTTTTCTCTATCCAGCACCCACAAAAGAAGCCCTCAACTCCATAGAGATTCTCACAGCAAATGGTAAATCCTGTGTAATGTAAACTCTAAGATCTTCTTGAAAATAGATACAATTGACATGAGAACAAATTGATACACTGTACAATCATGGTGTTTTACCCTACCTACAACGAATGAGATACTCTAGTAAACACAAATACTTTACTGCATTTATGTTGACTCAAGACCTCTGCAAAGCATTGACACCACCTCATTTTAATTACTTTCAAGAAAACCCAAGAAAAAGATTATTACCTTAACAGCACATGCATGTTGTATTACCTGAATTTCTCTTGGAAAGGTTGCACTAAATAACATAGTTTGCCTCTCCCCTGCTCGTGGCATATCCATCTGCTCCACAATCCTGTGGATCTGTGGCTCAAATCCCATGTCAAGCATCCGATCAGCTTCATCCAAGGCCAAGTAGCGTACTTGAGATAGAGATACTCTAGCCATCTCCAACAGGTCAGATAAGCGTCCGGGTGTTGCAACCAAAATATCAACTCCCCTCTCAAGATCTCGTAGCTGAAATAATACCATGAGCCATAGGATATATAAATGAAGAGTGTCTCTCTGAGAAAATTTAACTCCACAGTAAAAAAATATTGTAATGTTTAATGAAAATAAAACGGTAAAAAGAAATATTTCGCCAACAGAAATGCAAACTACGCATCAGGAATTTTAAGGTTGTCAATAAATTAAAATCAAATAATAAATATCTTTAATAAGTACACACGTTTATGATTAATGAAAGAAGTACTTTGCAAATATTCAAATATAAAATCTTTATAGTCAATCACATCCCCAACTCATGCAAAAACACAAGAAATCTTCCAATGATTAATGTTGGTACAAAGTAAAGAAATAAATATGAATCAGAACACAAATTTAGAAAATCCAGAATATACACAAGATCAAATACAAATATGGGAATATATATTAAATTCCCTTCATTGTTATCATTCTCTTCTATTTCTCATCTGTGTTTTCGCCAGTGATTTCTTTTGAAAGATCAAATATTATTGTAAGACTTCCATGTTGTAGAGTGTCAACGAATATAGTTATTTTGGTACAACGAAGATTTTCATAAAAATACATGATCTTGATATCAATGCCTGTATGACTGGAATTTTGCACTCTGAATAGCACTGGAAAACCTAATATACATATCTATATCTCCAAAATATATTTAAGATTTATAAGTGATTATTGAACAATGTTGACAGCCTATAAATTAGTAATTAGTTAAAACAAAAAGAACAAAGAAAGATATAGGCTCTCACAACATAAGCTTATAACTACTCAGAAAATATATATATGTCAGTTAAGTCCTGTGCACATTTGTCTCAGTTCCAAATATGGATATAAATGAGAACATGCCATGAATAAACTGGGAAACCCATTAGTGAGCAACGAATGCATATATCCTGTTATTCACTAGTCTGCACCAAGCAAAAACCACATCTATAGGAAGTTTTTGGCTAAACATAGAGACACAATAAATGTCCATGGAAAGTTGAAAACCTTACTTGCTTCTTATAATCAGTGTTGGAAACAATAACTACATTATGTCTTATATTCGGCTCTTTATATGTCAGGGTGAGTATAGCCCAGATTATAACAACCAATTTACTATTTCATGTGATGCTAGAGATATAAGAATATACAAAGAGTATACACAGTCAGAGTTAAAAATAAAGCATTAAAATATATGTTAACAGTTCAGAATTCTTTTCCTGTTTAAAAAAAGAAAAAACAGAAAAGAGTTCCAAAAATGATGCCAAGTATTATGCAAGCTTTAAAATATTCCAGCTAAAGGTATAAAATATGAAAGAGACGATTCCAAACAAAAAATCAAATTAGTATTTCTTTACTGGAAATGCATTGTCTTTTACTTTGTTCAAATATCCATCGAAATCTTGGCTGTTGTCACTTGTGTATTTTTGTCTTCTGTTCATCCATGCCCAACTAAACTTAACGTCGTAACACTCAAAGGTACGTATAAAGAAGTAATATGGCTTTTTCATTAGTTTCGTCTACGGTCATTTGCTAGATTTCCAAGTTTGATGGACATGGATGATAAATATCACCATTTGACGACTTATATATACAATGATGCTTCTTGTTCTTCATTATGCCTACACTGGTTCATAGTCCTTGCCATTTACATCTACGGTCTCACCAAAATTGTCGATTTCTATTTAAGTTTCTGCTTCTGCTTCTGGTTTCCATTTCATACTTCCAACTCCAAAAGGATGAATCTAGCAAGATGTATAAAACTAACTTTTGCTTGACATGGGGCAAAATGGAACCCCATAGACCCGTTGTTATCTTTAGAGTAAGACGCAACAGAGACTGTGTGTGACTACATACTTAACCCTAAGGATTTACATAATCGATGTGACCACATGACAGATGGTCTTGATCTTGGTTGGGCAGTTGGGTAGTCTTCATATTAAATAATTAGAACTTGATTAGATCCATGACAATAAACTACGATTAGGTGTTGACCACGATTACGGATCTTACTATTGAGAATATCTTATACGAATAATATGTATATGTACTTTCAATATAGGGTTTAGGGGCTTCCTGGATCGCGATTGTAAGCGACAACATCCTTTTTGTGTATTCTGCAAAAAGAAGGGTCATACAAAAGATCAATGTCGAAAGCTCCAACGGAAAGAGCACGACAACAAAGCTAAAGCTACAGACCATAAAGGTCAGATTCCTAATGTCCTTCAGGTCTATACACATCATTTAACTAATTGTCAATGCTCTTTCCCTCACTATGTATTGGGTCCCAATGATTTACTACGTGCAAACGGGTATATCAATGGATCTCCCGTACAATTTTTATTTGATTCGGGAAGCTCACACAATTTTGTGAATGATCGTTTGGTTCAGATATGGGGAATCCAACCCACCGTAAGAGATCACACCTAGCGATCGAGGTTGCGGACAGAGACCAGCAGGTTTCGGACACCGCTGCCCGAAACTCCGGATGTTGGAGAATCAAGTGCAGGTGGCACTTGATCGATCGAAGTCCAGAGGCTCCTCACCGAACGTGCTTGGGGAGTGGTACCCCGAACAAGCGTCCGCAAATCATTACGGGACAGAAACACCACGTCTTATCCGGAGACCCAGGCAGCTGGCATCGAGCGTGTCGAATACAAGTGTATAATGGACGTATTCACACTATCCCTTTGTATAGATCAAGTTTGGGCCATTTGTGTAATTAGCATAAATGGTAGATGCCCTAAGTCTGTCACTATATATAGTGACCTTGTAACCTTTTTGTAAAATTTTTTGGGTTGTATTATTGCTTTATGGAATAGTAAGAGTCGTTTTGTCTCTCTCTCTCTCTCTCTCTTTCTCTCTCTATCTCTGTGCAAACGACCTAGAAACTGTCATACGCAGGTACAGAACAGAATCGAATGCTTCTTGATCTTCCGCATAGACGACCTTGTCTCCAACATCTGGTATCAGAGCCTGCACAGTATTCGGTCCTTCAATCCGCTGTCGGACGTCGTCTCAGCCTGCACAGCATTCGGTTTCCTGCGTCATTCGAAGAAGAGAGAAGAAGAAGAAGAAGAAAAAAACGAGGCTTGCATCTCATCGCGTTAGATCATCTTCGCTTGGAGTAAGCCAGCCGGTTGTACTCTGTTTCTTGTGATCGTAACCGCTCGAGGTGAAATCCCCTTGTGCAACATTGACACGATCGTGCTCCACTCGGTTAAACGGCATCCGAAGAGGTCATCAAACGCTGCTCGCCGCTCATTGTAACCACTCGGTGCAGATCGGTCTCAAGACAACAACCCCAATTCGTGCTTCATCCGGCTGATCGACATTCGAGAGGATCAGTTGGATCCGTCTCTCTCGTCGCTGCAGTCACCCGAAGCAGAATCGGTCCAGACAATCGGATTCAATAATCGGTATTTGGCATATATATTCGGAAGCGAACCGGGCTCACTCCGACTCGGCAACATTCGGGAAGACCAGTCGGTTCTGTCCCTCAAGTTACCGGAGTCAATTCGAGCAAGTTCAACAATACATATATCCGAAGCCGAACCGACTCGGGTTCAAATCCGACTAGAACGATACCGGGTGAGCCAACCGGCTGCACTCCAACAAGGTTCGTAGTCAACTCCGAACCGAGCTTCGTCAACCAAAACCAAATTTGATGGCATCAACATCCGGCTCGTCAGAAATGAGTCTACGAAAGTTCGATGGATCGAACTTCAACTTCTGGAAGGAGCAAATGCAGGACTATCTCATAGTCAAGGGGCAAATCGATCCCATCGAAAATGAAGAACCTCCAGAAGGATACAAACCAATTGAGTGGCAGAAGCTGGACAGAATCGTCCGCGCCACGATTCGGATGCACCTATCGGAATCGGTATACTTTACGGTGCAATCGTGTACGACAGCATTCGAACTGTGGAAAACACTGTCGGACACCTACGAAAAGAAGGTCGCTGCAACGAAGATGTTTCTGATCCGGCGCCTCTACAACTTGCGGATGAAAGAATCCGATTCGGTTCAAGCACATCTCAATGAGTACGAAAGCATAAGCTCCCAAATCTCGTCACAGGGGACGGCAATCGAGGATGAACTCAGAGCAATGATACTCATGAGCAGCTGTCATGGCAAGACTCGAACCCATGACTTTATGCTACATGGGTCGAGCTCTTACCATTAGATTATGAATTGTATTTTGTAGGATATTATTTTCATTTATACTTTATCATAGAAAATTGATGTATATTCCAGATCTCTCTGGAACATTCTAGAAGCTTCAGGATTATTCCTAAAAACACTATAAAAGGAGGCACAAGGCATTGTTTTGAACCAAATTGGTTCAACGCCAGTCTTAAGCCTCTTAGCCGCTTGTACTTATCTTTTCACATAATATATAGCTGCTGTCATCATCTCTCTCTCTCTCTCTCATTCTCGCTATCTCTCTCTCTCTCCTCTTCTCACTTCCTCTCTCGGGAATCTTACGCAGTCCCGTCCTCTTAGTACTAATAGTACTGTTGTTCTCAGTACTAATTCCATCTCTGTTTTAGTACTATTCATGACAGTTTGAACCAATTTGCTCCTCTAGCCTACTTGTCACTCTCCCTCATCCTCCTACCCTTTTCCCTATACTATGGCTACTGTTAGCGCCCAAGAATACCAATCCGTTTTCTCCGAGCTACAGTGCCTAAAAGAAAAGTTTGTTGCCCTGGAACAAGAAAACCAACGGCTGATAGGGGATCTGCAACAAATCGCTCTAGAAAAACAACAAACGCAACAACAACATGGGGAGTTAGCGTTACGGGTACAACAACTCGAAGCAGCGTTGCAACAACAAGGATCCAGTCCCCAAGGATTTCATAAAGAGCCCAAGATTGGACTTCCTGTGAAATTTGATGGAACGCGTTCGCAATTCCGGGGATTCCTTAATTAGGTACGCTTAGTCATCCAGATGCATCCTTCCCGATATCCCACTGATGCATCTCGAGTCGGCCTAATAGGCACGCTACTTAGCGGCTCAGCCTTGGCATGGTTTGCTCCGCTTCTAGAAAAACAATCACCCTTACTTAATAACTTTGAAGATTTTATTGGTGAGTTTAAAGCCTGCTTTGGAGACACCGACAGCATCAGGACGGCGATCAACAAGATCCGGCGATTGCGTCAAGGCGATCGTCCAGCCTCTGCCTACGCGGCGGATTTCCGCCTACTTGCTTCAGATATACCCTGGGATGATCAAGCACTAATGGAGCAGTTTCGCTATGGCTTGCGAAACGATGTCAAAGATCTAGTTCTAACTTTCCCCGAAGAACCAAAGTCTCTTACGGAGGCAATCAGTCGAGCAGTTCGATGTGACAACCGCCTTTTTGAACGGCGTTCAGAACGTCAATTACAGATACCACGCTCTAGGCCAGAGCCCACTTATGCCGCAGTCGCGGCTAAACCGTTTGCACGAGACATACCTCAAGCAAATACTTCGACACCGATGGAGATCGATACCATGCGTCGACGCGGCCCGTTATCGGAAGAAGAAAAGCAACGACGACGTGCCAATCGATTATGTCTTTATTGCGGTGGACCAGGACATATCGCCATCAATTGTCCCCATAGGCCAAGAAGA
Organism: Azolla caroliniana; assembly: GCF_043228905.1. NCBI lineage: Eukaryota > Viridiplantae > Streptophyta > Polypodiopsida > Salviniales > Salviniaceae > Azolla > Azolla caroliniana. The sequence continues at coordinate 12,462,270 of NW_028230445.1, read as the reverse complement.
CAGGTAAATCAAATCGTCGCCTGTACTAAACCCGAGTCAATTCTTCCCTTCGGAGTGTCTGATAGTATTAATAGTACTAATAGAGTGTCAGATAGTATTCATAGTACTAATAGCCCAAGTATCTCAAATAAATTTGAAATCCTTAGTCAATTAGATGAAGAGTTAAACGATTGAGTCCAGCCAAAATAGGAGCCATTTGGTTGGACAGCAGCCCTAGATCTGTACAGCCCATTAGTGGTTCCATTCCTTCCAAGCAAGTTAGCAATGTGTTCCTAGCCCAAGTCATTGTTAGTACTAAAAGTACTCCCCCAGTACCCGTCCTAGCACTTTTAGATTCCGGAGCTAATTCCTGTTTCATGGATCGAAATTTTGCCCAAGCTTCTCAGATATCCTTAAGAAAACTTCCTTGTCCCGCATCTGTAGTGGTCATTGATGGTCGTCCCATTGCTTCCGGGAATATTGTAGAAGAATCAGAACCCATTCAAGTTGTCCTAGGTAGTTTTGTGTGTATAATATCATTTAATATAATTAGTAGTCCAGAGCATCCCATTGTCCTAGGATTACCTTGGCTTGAATTACATAATCCAGCCATAGATTGGAGAACAAGAGAAGTCCGATATCGACCACCCCAAGAATCAACTCACCGAGTTTCGACCATTTCACTCCATCAACTACGCGAAGAAGGACCCAAGGAGGCAATGTTCCTATTTGCCATATCAGTACATCCTTCTAGCACTATTAAGAAGGACTCCTCAATACAACTTCCGGCAAAATATCATCCTTATGCCAATGTATTTGACAAGGTAAAAGCCGGTACCCTTCCTCATCACCGTCCCTATGACTGTCCCATCGATTTACAACCAGGAACCGAGCCACCATGGGGACCAATTTACAACTTGTCACCCACCGAGTTAGAAGTCCTTCGAGCCTACATAGAGGAGAACTTGGCAAGCGGGTTCATCCGTCATTCGAAATCTCCGGCCGGTGCACCCATCTTCTTTGTCAAGAAGAAAGATGGCTCACTTCGTCTTGTCGTTGATTACCGCGGATTGAATAAAGTCACCATCCGGAATAGGTATGCACTCCCTCTTATATCAAGTCTTTTAGAGCGAGTTAATGGTGCCAAGTTTTTTACTAAAATCGACCTACGAGGAGCGTATAATCTCGTGCGGATCCGACCGGGAGATGAGTGGAAGACTGCTTTTCGCACGCGGTATGGGCATTTCGAGTATACTGTTATGCCGTTTGGCCTAACCAATGCACCCGCAGTCTTCCAACACATGGCAAATGATATATTCAGAGACCTCTTGGATATCTGTTTGATCATTTATCTGGATGATCTGTTGATTTATTCGAAGACCCAGGAAGAGCACGATTCTCATGTACTATTAGTACTAAAGCGACTCCGCGAGAATGGTCTTTATGCCAAGCTAGAGAAATGTAGCTTTGACTGCAAGCAAGTGGAATTTCTAGGCTACGTCATCTCCTCAAAGGGCATCGCCATGGATCCAGCTAAAATCCAAACTGTACTAGAGTGGCAAATTCCACGGTCGGTACGAGATGTACAATGTTTTCTAGGCTTTGCTAACTTCTACCGTAAGTTTATACAGGATTACTCGAAGATTATTTTACCTCTCACACAACTTACGAAGAAGGGCCAAGCATTTCTTTGGTCCATCGAAGTAGATATGGCTTTTCGGCATCTTAAGAAAGCCTTTACATCAGCACCGATTCTAGCTCATGTGGATACAAGCAAACCATTCATCATGGAGGCCGACGCATCAGATTTCGCCCTCGGTAGCATCCTTTCTCAACAAGGCGATAAAGAAGAGTTGCATCCGGTGGCTTTCCATTCGCGCAAATTCAATGTCGCAAAAATCAACTACGAAATACATGACAAGGAGTTATTAGCCATCGTGGATTCATTTGTACAATGGCGGCATTTCTTAGAGGGCTCTCCACATCAGGTCATTGTCTTTAGCGATCATAAAAATCTTGCTTATTTTCAGAACGCTCGCGTACTAAATCGACGGCAAGCTGGGTGGGCGCAATTCCTCACGCGTTTCAACTTCGAAATCACATATCGACCGGGGAAGCAGCAAGGAAAAGCAGATGCACTATCACGGCGTTCATATCTTGCACCTCGTCCTAGTGACGCAACATTTGATAATCAAAAGCAAGTAATCTTGGGACCAAAACGATTGCACATGACGCGGATTTTTCACACCCCGATGACATACGTGCAACCTTGAAGACGGATAGTTTTGCTCAAGACATCCTGGCGCACATTGATACTTCTCGGGCATCCTGTTCTCAGTCTCAACAACCAGGTATTGACTACCGACAATTCGAATATCATGATGGTTTGTTATTCTTTAAAAAGCGCGTATATGTCCCCGATTGCTCCTGTCGCCTTCAAATCGTCCAACATTGTCACGACACCCATACGGCGGGACATTTCGGTAGTACCAAGACGTTGGAGTTAGTGCAGCGATCTTTTTGGTGGCCCCACATGCGCCGTTTTGTCGACAACTACGTTCGGACCTGTGATGCTTGCTGCCGAGCAAAGATGCCACGACACCATCCATATGGCTTGTTGGAACCTTTACCAATTCCAAGTAAGCCATGGCAGTCTATTTGTCTTGATTTTATTACAGATCTGCCGGTCTCGAAGGGGTTCGATGCTATCCTAACCGTCGTCGATCGATATACGAAGATGGCACATTTTGTGCCATGTACTAAAGCCATCACTAGCGAGGAAACCGCCGCTCTTGTTATGCGTGAGGTATTTCGGCATCATGGCCTACCAGACAGTATTATCAGTGACCGAGGCCCGCAATTTGTCTCCAAATTTTGGCAGCATCTCTTCAGGATGCTCAAGGTCTCCTGCAACCTCTCCTCCGGCTACCATCCTCAAACTGACGGACAGGCGGAACGAACAAACCAAACGTTGGAGCAATATCTCCGGTGTTTCCTGAGTTATCAACAGGACGATTGGGACGAGATTCTCCACTTTGCGGAGTTTGCGTATAATAATGCTATTCCCTCCTCGACTCGGGTCTCCCCATTTCTCGCTTATACCGGTTTCCATCCTCGCTGGTCGGTGATCAACACTCCGGAGCTACCTACCAACCCTCGTGCCGAGGACCATTTGGAGAGGCTACGCAAGATCCAGATGGATCTCTCTACTCACCTTCGTCATGCTCAACACACACAGAAGACTTATGCGGATCGTCATCGGATTCCCTCCTCTTTTGCCATCGGAGATCGAGTATGGCTCTTACGTCGTCACATCAAGACTACTCGACCGTGCGACAAGTTGGATTATCGACGACTCGGTCCTTTCCGTATTACGGGGAAGATTAATGATGTCACCTTCCGCCTGGATCTCCCTCCGCAGCTTCAGATACATCCGGTTTTCCATTGTTCTCTTCTTGAACCTTATAAAGCAAACACCATTCCCGATCGTGTGACACCACCGCCGCCCCCGCTGGAGTTGGACGCCGGCCCGGAGTATGAAGTTGCTGCCATCCTCGATTCCAAACTTGTTCGCAACAAACTTTATTACTTGGTCGATTGGCTCGGTTATAGTCCGAGCGAACGTACTTGGGAACCCGTCGAGAATGTTGCCAATGCACAAGATCTTCTTGCTGATTTCCACCGAAAGTATCCGGACAAACCCGGTCCGCAATTAGCGCCGACTCGTTCCACTCGTCGTCTTTAAGGGGGAGATAGTGTCATGGCAAGACTCGAACCCATGACTTTATGCTACATGGGTCGAGCTCTTACCATTAGATTATGAATTGTATTTTGTAGGATATTATTTTCATTTATACTTTATCATAGAAAATTGATGTATATTCCAGATCTCTCTGGAACATTCTAGAAGCTTCAGGATTATTCCTAAAAACACTATAAAAGGAGGCACAAGGCATTGTTTTGAACCAAATTGGTTCAACGCCAGTCTTAAGCCTCTTAGCCGCTTGTACTTATCTTTTCACATAATATATAGCTGCTGTCATCATCTCTCTCTCTCTCTCTCATTCTCGCTATCTCTCTCTCTCTCCTCTTCTCACTTCCTCTCTCGGGAATCTTACGCAGTCCCGTCCTCTTAGTACTAATAGTACTGCTGTTCTCAGTACTAATTCCATCTCTGTTTTAGTACTATTCCTGACAGCAGCCTTCCCTCATCATGGGAAACTTTCGTCACAACCGTGTGCAACGCGTCAACCACGGCTGTTAAATACTCCGAAGTCACGAGCGCAATCCTGACCGAAGCAGCTCGGAGAAAGTCTTTCGCCAAAGACTCAACAGACGACGCTTACGTAGTACAAGGTTCGACAGACCGATCGAACATACGAGGAAGAGATTCCTCACGGCCGCCGAACAATCAGCGAAGACGGAGCCAGTCACGGGATAATCAAATCTGCAACTATTGCAAGAAACCCGGACACATCAAAGCCGACTGCCGCGCACTCAAGAACAAGAACGACAAGTCTCAGAGATCAGACAAGAAGAGTGGCCGGCATGAGGAGATCAATTACGTCAGCTTCTCAGCTGATGTGCTACCAAACGATCCGAATATACTATCAATCGAAAATCCAGTCGGATCAGAAGTTCTGCTCACGACTGAAGAATCGAGCACATGGCTCTTAGATTCGGGCGCGTCATTTCACGTGACTCCTCATCGATCTCAATTTCGGCAATATACGATCCGTCACTCCGACTCAGTTCGAGTCGGCAACTCACAACACTGTGACATTATCGGAATCGGCACAGTAGAGCTCAACCTTGCAGGTGGCTCTACACTTGTACTTCACAATGTCCGACATGTACCCGAGCTCTCAAGGCCATTGATCTCAGTCGGACAACTAGATGAAGACAGCATTCGTGCCGGTTTTTCTTCGGGAGGGTGGACACTCCACAGGGGGAACCTCCTGCTTGCTAGAGGACCCAAGATACACTCACTGTATCCGTTACATGTTACGCTCAGAGAGGGTAACCTGTTTTTGGTGGATATTCCTGTGTCATCACTATGGCACAGAAGATTAGGACACCTCAGCAAGGCCGGCATTACGCACCTATCTAGAGCCGGATACATCCCTAAACTCTCCTTCTCCGACCATCAATTCTGCGAACATTGCCAGTATGGCAAACAAGCAGCCGCATCACACCCGACATCAGCGCCAAGAGAAACGAGACCTCTCGATCTAGTCCACTCGGACGTCTGTGGCCCAATGCCGCATCAGTCTCTTGGCGGTGCCTCTTACTTCGTCAGTTTTATTGACGATTCGACTCGAAAGGTGTGGGCTTATCCAATTCGCACCAAAGATCGTGTCTTCTCGATCTTCTCCGATTGGCTCGCTATGGTAGAAAATCAAACTGACCGAAAACTGAAATGCTTTCGGACCGACAATGGGGGAGAGTTCAAATCAGAAGAATTCGTCAAATTCTGCCGACAACGCGGCATCCGACGTGAATTTACGGCACCACACAGTCCGGAGCAAAACGGGATTGCAGAACGCATGAATCGGACAATCCAAGAACGGATAGTTTCCATGCTCCAACACTCCAGACTGTCGGATGGCTTCTGGGCAGAGGCTCTACTCACGGCAGTACACATAATCAATATGTCGCCAAGTAGACCTCTAGGACTTCAAATTCCTCAGGAACTATGGATCGGCAGTAAGCCGAATTACGACAAGCTGAGGATCTTCGGATGCGAGGCGTACGCCCTTATTCTGAAAGATGATCGCCGAAAACTTGCACCTCGGTCCAGGAAATGCATTTTCCTTGGATATGGATCAGATGGCGAAATGGGATACCGACTCTGGGACCCTGAACGCAGACAAATCGTTCGAAGTTCGGACGTTGTGTTCAACGAGTCGGCTATGAATCCATCAGTCGAAAAACCGATCGAAGTCCGAAGGGTAACATTTTCCGATGTGCCGACCCTTCAAGAAGGCCCCGCTCTTAACACACGGTCAGCTTCACGGGTAGCTGAACCTTACACTACCGATTCGGACAACTCTGACTCGGCACAGTAGCTTTCGGACCATCCGACCTCAATACCCGATGCGACCAGTCCAATCATACCTCGACGATCCGAGAGACTGTCGCAACCTCCGGAGAGGTATTCTCCTGGAATTTTCTTCACCGACGCCGGCGAACCGACGTCTTACGAAGAAGCATCGACATCTGTCGATTCCGCCACCTGGCATCTGGCGATGGAGTCGGAAATGCACTCCATTCGGGCAAACAAGACTTGGGATCTGGTCGAATTACCTAGGAACCGACGTGCTCTTCCTTGCAAGTGGGTTTATCGACTAAAAGAGACGTCTGATTCGACCACCCCAAAGTACAAGGCCAGATTAGTTGCGAAGGGCTTCCGACAAGAATATGGCGTCGACTTCGACGAGATTTTTTCACCAGTGGTGAAAATGACAACCCTTCGTTTTCTACTCGGCGTAGTGGCAGCCGACAACTTGGAGCTAATTCAGCTAGATGTCAAAACAGCATTCCTCCATGGTGATCTTGAAGAGGAAATTTATATGGAGCAGCCAAAAGGCTTCGTGGCAACTGGCCAAGAACATCTAGTCTGCCGACTCAGGAAGAGTCTATACGGCCTCAAACAGGCACCGCGACAATGGTACAAGAAGTTCGACGACTTCATCCAATCGATCGGCTTCTCAAAAAGCGATGAGGACCATTGTCTTTTTACCAACACAACTCAAGATGGATCACCCATCTTCCTCATCATCTACGTGGACGACATGCTAATTTCTGGACGCCACGCGGGCGAACTTGCCGATCTCATTCGGCAACTGCGGTTGAAGTTTGCCATGAAGGACCTCGGTCCGGCACGACACATACTCGGCATGAAGATTAGTCGGCATCGCGACAAACGACATCTTTTTTTGTCTCAGACCGACTATATCGGACGTGTCTTGGAACGCTTCAACATGCAATCAGCCAAATCTGCTTCAACCCCGCTCCCCATGAATCTTCGGCTCTCTCAGCGAGACTGCCCGACATCCGGTCCGGAGGGGGAAGATATGAAGTCGGTACCGTATGCACCGGCAGTCGGCTCCCTTATGTACCTGATGGTCGCAACACGGCCTGATATCTCTCATGCCGTAGGAGTCGTTAGCAGATTTATGCACAATCCTGGCCGATCGCATTGGAACGCAGTCAAGCATGTGTTCAAATATCTGGCTGGCACAAAAGACCACGGCATTCTTTTCGGTCCGAACTCAACTACAGGCGTAGTCGGTTACACCGACTCGGACTTCGCCGGCTGTATAGACAGTCGGAAATCAACAACTGGATACTGCTTCAAATTCGGCAATGGAGCAATTTCGTGGAAGTCGAAACTTCAGGAGTGCACAGCGACCTCAACGACCGAAGCAGAATATGTAGCTGCGTCCGACGCTGCAAAAGAAGCTTTGTGGCTCAGCCGGCTGGCGCACACGTTTCGACAAGTCGACCATGACTCGGCCCCAGTTGTCTATAGCGACAGTCAAGGTGCTGTTGCCTTGTCGAAAAATCCGGTTCAACACAACGCCTCCAAACATATCGACGTTCGATATCACTTCGTTCGGGACTGCGTCATTTCAGGGAAAATCGGTCTAGAGAAAATATCCACAACCGACAATGTCGCAGATGGAATGACCAAGTGTCTTTCGGCAGACCGCTTTCGGTCCCTTCGGCATCAGATGGGCGTAACGACAAACCAGTCCGGTTAGAGCCGGACACATCGCAGGATGGTTTCCGACAACCGACATCAGTTCCTTAATGATCGGCTTCAACTCTTCCGACCCGACCAGTTCGGTCTTCTGCCTTCGGACCCTACCGACTCGAACAAAACTGATATGTCCGAGAACCTAGGTTTATGCCTGTAATCTTAGATAACCCATGTATACGCCCATTACGGGGGAGTGTCGAATACAAGTGTATAATGGACGTGTTCACACTATCCCTTTGTATAGATCAAGTTTGGGCCATTTGTGTAATTAGCATAAATGGTAGATACCCTAAGTCTGTCACTATATATAGTGACCTTGTAACCTTTTTGTAAAATTTTTTGGGTTGTATTATTGCTTTATGGAATAGTAAGAGTCGTTTTGTGTCTCTCTCTCTCTCTCTCTCTCTATCTCTGTGTAAACGACCTAGAAACTGTCATACGCAGGTACAGAATAGAATCGAATGCTTCTTGATCTTCCGCATAGACGACCTTGTCTCCAACAGAGCGCCGGCGTGAGGCCTGGAGAGATGGGAGATGGAGGTGGGTACGCGAGAAGGAGGGAAACGAGGAGTTTGGGAGAAGTACAAAGGATGAAGAGGAGAACGAAGACCGGTCCGACGGAGATCCTCACACCGATACGGCTGTCAGCCCGAGTGCCGGGGTGAGTCCTATAGGAGAGATTGGTGGTGACAAGAGAATGGGACCCGGAAATCCAGAGAATGACGTACGAGAACCGGGCGGAGGGGACTTCCGGATAACGATTCCGGGAGGGAGGAAGAGGAAGCCTACGAAGAGGTGCCGGGAACACTGTACGTCAGTACCACGGGAGAGGGTGTGGAGCGAGCCACCCTCTCGGCTTGCGAAAGAAGGAAGACCCAGTATAAGGGTCAGAGATACAACAAGCCCAAGGAGGATCCTTCACACCGGATCTAGAGACTTCAGCAGTCGGCAACGCGGTCGACGTAAGACCAAGATACTGACGGTGGCGGCGGAGGAGACAAGCGGCGGTGCCACGACCTTACACACACCGGCCCTATGTCAAGATTCGAACTCTTGACACGACCATGTTATAATCTAGTATTATGAGTTAACCAAGATATCTAGTACTAGTTATGTATGTAATTGGTCGTTATTATTTTGCTAGCATCATGTGCATAGTTGCTCCCTTGTAGTATTTACACCTTGGTTGATGGAAGAGTACAATACATCAACGGGGCGATTCATTCATTAGGAATTTCCATTGATACTTATATAGAGGAAGTAGACTTCCATGTAATGAATCTTTGTACTGAACGATTGTACGCATTTTATTCAATGTGTAAAAAAACAATCCCTCTCGATTGTTTCCTCGTGTTCATCAATATCTGAGTTGTCTTGTTCTACTCTATTTTATTGTGTACTTGATCCTGACATTCACGTTTATAATATCGATAATGTCTCGGTTCAATTAACATATTTTGAACAACAGCAACTTGATGAAATCTTAAATGATTTTCATGATGTTTTTCCAAGTGAACTACCTGATGGGTTACCTCCTAAACGTAATATAGACCATCATATAGATATTGTACCTGGTGTTGCACCAATAAGTATACCTCCGTATTGCTTAAGTCGATCCGAAGAAGATGAGGTATCTAAGCAACTCAAGGACTATTTACGAATGGGTTATATACGTTATAGTAAATCTCCATGGGGTGCACCAGTTCTCTTGGTAAAACAGAAAGAGGGCACATGGCGTATGTGTATTAATTACCGATGCTTGAATAAAGTGACAATCAAGAATTCGTACCCATTGCCCCGGTCTGACGATGTAATTGACCTTCTCCAAGGAGCTCGGTATTTTACGAAACTTGATCTCCGTACTGGCTACCATCAAATACGAATAAGTGAGGACGATGTTCCTAAAACGGCATTTCGTACGCGCTATGGCCATTACGAGTTTTTGGTTATGCCTTTTGGTTTGACCAATGCTCCGGCTACTTTTCAACAAGAAATGAATGACATTTTCCGAGAACAACTTCGAAAATTTGTCTTTATTTTCTTGGATGCTATTTTAGTTTATAGCCGTACATTACAAGAACATGCGAAACATGTCCGCTTTGTTTTACAAACATTGCGTGACAAACAGTTTTATGCGAAGATCTCAAAATGTGAGTTCTTCAAGAAATCAATTACTTATCTTGGACATCTCATAACCGAACAAGGAGTTGAAATTGATCCTTCTCGCATTGAGAAAATCAAGCTTTGGTCCACTCTTCGGAATATTCGAGAACTTCGATCATTCCTTGGTTTTGTCGGGTTTTTGCGAAAGTCTCTTCGTAATTACTCCCCATTGACGACGCCGTTTACTGATCTTTTAAAAGGTCAAACGCGTAAGTCTACAAAACCTATTCTGTGGAATGCTACACTAGACCTCGCCTTTAAGGAACTCAAGGACCTGGTTTGCAAGGCTCCTTCATTTCTTTTACCTGATCCTTCAAAACCTTTTGAGGTTGAAACCAATGCAAGCGATTATGCTATAGGTGTTGTCTTGTATCAAGATGGTAAACCAATAGCGTTCGAGAGTAAGAAACTTGATTTTGCTCAATGTCGGTATATCGTTCAAGAAAAGGAATTACTTGCAGTTATACATGCGCTCAAAACATGGCGCCATTATCTTTATGGAAATCGCTTTGTGGTAACTACAGACCACGAGTCCTTGAAATATTTTTGTGACCAACAAGACCTGAAAGGTCGTAAGGCACGATGGGCTGATCTCATCCAGGACTTTGATTTTTCCATACGATATCGTAAAGGTTCCATGAACACTATCGTTGATGCACTAAGTCGCATCCGTGAAGTTAACATGCTTAGCTTCACTGAAATAACATCAGATCTTTATGATCACCTTCGAGGAAAGTATCCTGATGATAGTTATTTTGCAAAATACTGGGCAAGAGTTGAGTCTGGAACAGACACCACCACATCCTCGAAGGAATACTTCCACATTGCTAACGGTTTGCTCTACCATAATGGGAAGGTTTGTGTTACAGATTTACCCGAGGTCAAAAAGAGGATTCTTTTTTAATGCCATGATGCACCCTCAGCAGGGCACCCTGGAATACATCATACACTCGTTCTCATCTCCACTCAGTTTTATTGGCCTAAGATGCGTCCTGACATACATAGCTATGTGACTAAATGTCACCAGTGTCAGCTTAACAAAGCCGAGCGACTTAAAGCCCTAGGATTTTTACATCCCTTGGACATTCCCAATAATAAGTGGGAAAGCATATCCATGGATTTTATTGTTAGCCTTCCTCACACCCAAAAAGACCATGATGCCATCTGGGTTATCTTTGATCGACTAACTAAAATGGCCAGATTTATTGCTACTAAAACCACGGTAACAACTCCTGAATTGGCTTACCAATTCGTTGACGAATTATTTCGTTTTTATGGGTTACCGATGGATATCATGAGTGATCGAGATCCAAAGTTTACTAGTGACTTCTGGACGCAAGTCTTTAAGAAGTTAGAAACTACGTTGAGCATGAGCTCCACGGATCATCCTCAATCCGATGGACAAACAGAACGAGTAAATCAAATTATTGAGGACATGCTTTGAGCATACGTTGTTGCAAAACCGACAAAATGGGAACGTTGTCGTGAAGATTTTCGCCCATAGGCGGAAACCGGGGTGGAAGGGGCAAGTCGGTGGTGTGCAACATGTGCACATGTATACTAGGATATGGTGTATAGAAAGAGAGGGGAAAATTTTGTCCCACATTGTAAGGTCCCTCCCTCCTTGGGCTATAAAAGGAAGGGAGGGGTCACCTATTTTGTGTGAGTAAGGTATACCACTTAGTCGAGGGTTCTCCTTCTTCCCATTTCATTTTAGGGTTAGTGTTTCGGTTAGTCTTTCTTCTTGGGTTTTCCTTGAGGGTTTTGAGACAGGCATTTTTGGTGCGGCCATGGCGGCCACCATTGTTGTAACCATTCGTTGTTTTAACATAACTTGTTGAACATCTTGCCTCCGCCGATCTCTCCTTCTATGTCGTGGTCTTATTCTTTCCTCTTGAGCTAAGCCCCATATCATGTCCTATTCTTTCTCCTCCACTCCCTAGTCCAAGTCCCCTGTCATAATATGGCAAGACTCGAACCCATGACCTTAGGTTATATGGGTCGAGCTCTTGACCATTAGACCATCTATTGTAATACGTAGGATAGTATTTTCATTTACATTTTATTATAGGAAATAGTCACTAGCTCTAATTGTACTAAATCCGAGCCTATTTCAGTAGGGATATCTGATAGTCCTAATAGTACTAATATCCCAGATCTAGCAAACAAATTTGATGTCCTTAGTCAGTTAGAAGAAGAGTTAAACGACTAAGTCCAACCAAAATAGGAGCCGTTTGGTTGGACAGCCCTAGATCTGTGCAGCCCATTAGTGGTTCCATTCCCTCTAAGCAAGTTAGTGATGTGTTCGTAGCCCAAGTAATAGTTAGTACTAAAAGTACCCCTCCAGTACATGTCCTAGCACTCCTAGATTCCGAAGCTAACTCTTGCTTTATGGATAAGAAATTTGCTCAAGCTCATAAGATATCCCTAAGAAAATTCCAATGTCCAGTCTCTGTAGTAGTCATTGATGGACGTTCCATTGCTTCCGGAAATATCCTAGAAGAGTCAAAGCCCATTAATATTGTCCTAGATAACTTAGCATGTGTAGTATCTTTTAATATTATTAGTATCCCAGAACATCCTATAGTTTTAGGACTACCGTGGTTCGAGTTACATAACCCTGACATAGATTGGAGAACAAGAGAAATCCGGTGTCGACAAACCCAAGGGTCAACTCAGAAGATGGCAACCATTTTGCTACGTCAGTTGCGTAAAGAAGGGCACAATGAGGAAATGTTCCTCTTTGCAATATCAGTAAACCCCTCCAACACCACTAAAGAAGAATCCACCGTTCAACTTCCCGAGAAGTATCGTCATTACACCGATGTGTTCGATAAAGTACAAGCCAACACACTTCCTCATCATCGACCGTACGATTGCCCCATCGATTTAGAACCGGGAAAAGAGCCGCCATGGGGACCGATCTACAATTTGTCACCAACCGAGCTGGAAGTCCTTCGGGCCTATATAGAGGAGAATTTGGAAAATGGTTTCATTCAACATTCGAAATCTCCAGCCGGTGCGCCCATTTTCTTCGTCAAGAAAAAAGATGGATCGCTTCGTCTCGTTGTAGATTACCGTGGCTTGAATAAGGTTACAATCAGGAATAGGTATGCTCTTCCCCTTATCTCAAATCTTTTAGAACGGATCAATGGTGCCAGGTTCTTCACGAAGATCGACTTACGGGGAGCATATAACCTCGTACGGATCCGACTAGGAGACGAATGGAAGACCGTGTTTCGCACCAGATATGGGCACTGTCATGCCGTTCGGCCTCACTAATGCGCCGATAGTCTTCCAGCACATGGCTAATGATATATTCCGAGATCTATTGGATGATTGTTTGATCATCTAATTGGATGATCTACTGGTTTATTCAAAGACCCAAGTAGAACATGATTCTCATGTACTATTAGTACTAAAACGACTTCGAGAACATGGTCTGTATGCAAAGCTAGAAAAATGTAGTTTCAGGTGCAACCAAGTGGAATTTCTCGGCTACATCATTTCGTCAGAAGGCATCTCCATGAACCCAGCTAAGGTCAAAACGGTGGTAGAATGGCAGACTCCGCGTTCGGTACGGGATGTGCAATGCTTCTTAGGCTTTGCCAATTTTTACCGGAAGTTCATACAAGATTACTCAAAGATCGTTCTACCTCTCACACGACTTACCAGGAAGGGACAACCGTTCATCTGGTCTGAAGAAACGGACATGGCTTTCGAGAGTCTTAAAAAAGCATTTACATCGAAGCTGACGCATCGGATTTTGCATTGGGGAGCATTCTTTCACAACAGGGGAATGATGAAAAGCTACATCCTGTGGCTTTTCACTCACGCAAGTTTGATGCCGCCGAAATCAACTACGAAATTCATGATAAGGAGCTATTGGCAATAGTGGATTCTTTTATGCAATGGAGGCATTTTCTGGAGGGATCCTCTCATTCAGTCACCGTATTTAGTGACCACAAGAATCTTGCCTACTTTCAAGATGCTCGTGTGTTGAATCGACGTCAAGCTCGGTGGGCCCACTTCCTCACGCGTTTCGACTTCAAAATTACATATCGTCCGGGGAGGCACCAAGGGAAGGCAGATGCATTATCACGGCGTTCGTATCTAGCACCCCGTCCCGGCGAGCCAGCTTTCGATAACCAAAAACAAGTCATCTTGGGACCGGCACGACTACAAGCAACACAAATCTTTGACATGCCTATGGATTCCCACGTTATCAATACCATACGTGAAGACTTGAAGACAGATGCGTTCGCCCAAGCTATACTAGCACAAATTGATCCCTCTCGAGCGTCGTGTTCACAGTCGCAACCACCAAGTACGGACTATCGGCAATTCAAATACCATGATGGATTACTCTTCTTTAAAGAACTTTTGTATGTTCCTAATGGTTCTTGCCACCTTCAAGTAGTACAAAACTGTCATGACACATACAACTGGGCATTTTGGTAGTACTAATACATTACATTTAGTACAATGATCATTCTGGTGGCCCTGTATGCGACAATTTGTCGAGGATTTTGTTCGGACTTGTGATACATTATGCAGAGCGAAAATGCCAAGGCATCATCCATATGGTTTATTAGAACCATTACCAATTCCAAGCAAGCCGTGGCAATCCATTGCTCTAGACTTCATCACAGATCTTCCAGTCTCTAAGGGGTTCAATGCGATTCTAACGGTGGTCAATCGATATACGAAGATGGCTCATTTCTTGCCATGTACTAAGGAGATCTCCAGTGAAGACACTGCCGAAATTGTCATGCGTGAAGTATGTCGGCATCATGGACTCCCCGATAGTATCATCAGCGACCGTGGACCCCAGTTCGTGTCAAAATTTTGGAAGCACCTTTTTAACATGCTCAAGGTCACTTGTAACCTCTCTTCCGGCTACCACCCACAAACTGACGACCAAATCAAACGTTGGAGCAGTATCTGCGGTGCTTTCTCAGCTATCATCAAGACGACTAGGCAAATATTCTCCACTTCGCCGAATTTGCCTATAACAACTCTATCCACGCATCCACTAAAGTTACGCCATTTTATGCTTATACGGGATGTCACCCCTAGTGGAGTGTACTTGAAACCCCAGAGCTGTCCACAAATCCGTGCGCGGAGGATCGTTTGGAGTGGTTACGCAAGATACAAGCGGATTTATCTACTCATCTCCAGCAAGCTCAACAAACACACAAGGTCTACGCGGATCGTCATCGACTTCCATCTAGTTTTAATATTGGAGATCGGGTGTGGCTGCTACAACGACACATCAAGACTACTCGCCCATGTGAGAAGTTGGATTATCGGCGATTAGGTCCTTTCCGTATTATTGGAAAGATTAATGATGTCGCTTTTCGTCTCGATCTACCTCCTCAACTTCGGATACATCGGGTGTTTCATAGTTCTCTCTTCGAACCCTACCACGAGAGCACCATCCCAGAACGTCTTATCCAACCTCCACCCCCGATCGAGCTTGAAGATGGGCCGGAGTCGAGGTTGCCGCCATCCTTGATTCCAAGATTATTCGCAACAAGCTCTACTATCTAGTCGATTGGCTAGGCTATAGTCCCAGCGAACATACTTGGGAACCGATCGAGAATGTAACCAATGCTCGTGCTCTTCTTGAAGACTTCCATCATCAATATCCACACAAACCGGGTCCTCAATCCAAGACGACTCGTGACACTCGTCGTTTTAAAGGGGGGATAGTGTCATGATATGGCAAGACTCGAACCCATGACCTTAGGTTATATGGGTCGAGCTCTTGACCATTAGACCATCTATTGTAATACGTAGGATATTATTTTCATTTACATTTTATTATAGGAAATTAGTGTATATTCCAGATTTCTCTGCAACATTCTAGAAGCTTCAGGATTACTCCTGAAAACACTATAAAAGAGGGCACTAGGCTATGTTGAACCAAATTGGTTCAACGCCAGTCTTAAGCCTGTTAGCCACCGTTGTATATTCTCTTCATATAATAAATATCTTTCTTATCATCACTCTCTCTCTCTCTCTCTCTCTCTCTCTCTCTCTCTCTCTCTCTCTCTCTCTCTCTCGCTCACTTCTTCCTTCTCTCGAAGAAGTTCCACACCTCTCATAGTACTAATCCTTCATTTAGTACTAATTCCTTCTCTGTCTCAGTATTGTTCATGACAACCCCCGTGGTCTCGCCCCTTCTACACGCACGCGCGTAACAACGCGACATCTTTGGTGAACCCGACGTGAAGGGCGGCAAGGGAGCATGGAGATGGAACAAGACTTCGACTTCGAGGAGATGATGGCAAAAATCGTAATGGAAGTCGGACGGAAGATGGCGAAGCGAGATGCGGCTCAACAAGCCGTCGAAAGGGTGGTCGATCGAGTTGGCCGGTTCAATGGGAATGAGAGTAAGAAACTTGATTCTGCTCAATGTCGGTATACCATTCAAGAAAAGGAATTACTTGCAGTTATACATGCGCTCAAAACATGGCGCCATTATCTTTATGGAAATCGCTTTGTGGTAACTACGGACCACGAGTCCTTGAAATATTTCTGTGACCAACAAGACCTGAAAGGTCGTAAGGCACGATGGGCTGATCTCATCCAGGACTTTGATTTTTCCATACGATATCGTAAAGGTTCCATGAACACTATCGCTGATGCACTAAGTCGCATCCGTGAAGTTAACATGCTTAGCTTCACTGAAATAACATCAGATCTTTATGATCACCTTCGAGGAAAGTATCCTGATGATAGTTATTTTGCAAAATACTGGGCAAGAGTTGAGTCTGGAACAGACACCACCACATCCTCGAAGGAATACTTCCACATTGCTAACAGTTTGCTCTACCGTAATGGGAAGGTTTGTGTTCCAGATTTACCTGAGGTCAAAAAGAGGATTCTTTTTGAATGCCATGATGCACCCTAAGCAGGGCACCCTGGAATACATCGTACACTCGTTCTCATCTTCACTCAGTTTTATTGGCCTAAGATGCGTCCTGACATACATAGCTATGTGACTAAATGTCACCAGTGTCAGGTTAACAAAGCTGAGCGACTTAAAGCCGCAAGACTTTTACATCCCTTGGACATTCCCAATAATAAGTGGGAAAGTATATCCATGGATTTTATTGTTAGCCTTCCTCGCACCCAAAAAGGTCATGATGCCATCTGGGTTGTCGTTGATCGACTAACTAAAATGGCCAGATTTATTGCTACTAAAACCACGGTAACAGCTCCTGAATTGGCTTACCAATTTGTTGACGAATTATTTCATTTTTATGGGTTACCGATGGATATCGTGAGTGATCGAGATCCAAAGTTTACTAGTGACTTCTGGACGCAAGTCTTTAAGAAGTTAGAAACTACGTTGAGCATGAGCTCCACGGATCATCCTCAATCCGATGGACAGACAGAACGAGTAAATCAAATTATTGAGGACATGCTTCGAGCATACGTTGGTGCAAAACCAACAAATTGGGAACGTTATCTCCCAATTTTGGAGTTTGCTTATAACAGCTCCAAGCATACGTCGACGGGATATAGTCCTTTTATGTTGATGTATGGTTTTCAGCCACGAGCCCCGATTGATGTTAATATACATCATGATGAGTTGCGAAGTACGCAAAAATTTCTTTGGGATATGCAAGATATGTTGTATATTGCACGAGATAATATAAAAACAGCTCAAGATAGAGCGCGTTTTTATGCCGATCATCATAGGCAACCTCGTGTATTCAACCCTGGACAGAAGGTATTGTTACGTGTACCTCATAATTCTAAGACATTGTCTACGGGTAAGTGCGCTAAGTTAGCCCCACGATTTTGTGGACCATTTACAATCCTCAAACGCATTGGGTCATCAGCCTATCGTCTCGCTCTTCTCGATGGTGTCGGAATTCATCCAGTCTTTCATGTGAGTCGTCTAAAAGAACTTCTAGGTTCTGGCGACAATACAGTTACAACTGAAACTCTGGTTACTTCTGAAGAATTATCCTCTAAACCACATGTACCAGAAAGAATTCTCAATGTTAAAACAAAAAAATTACGTACTAAAGAAATCCGAGAATTTAAAATAAAATGGATGGATAAATCAATAAAAGATGCCACATGGGAACGCGAAAATACTCTCAGAACTAATTTCCCTAACTTTCCATTGCAAGAGTGCAATGTTTTAAAGAGGGGGAGTATGTTACGGGCATGACCATTTAATATCCCGTGGTGAGAATTTACCATAGTATTCTATACACGTGGATAAGTGTGAGGGTTAAACGAAAGTGTAAAGAAGGGGAGGATTACTTTTAATCCTCGGGATTGAGATAACCCTTTAGGTCAAGTGTGAACTTGCCTGGGGGCATTGGGTATCGCTATAAATAAGAGGCCTAGCTACCCTCATTTGATGATATTTTGAACTACATCGAGACTCTGCTCTTGTGGTGGGTCAACTCTTGTAGCGAGCGCGCCAGCACCAGGTACGAGTCGACACAAGGATACGAACCAACTAGACTACAATGGAATTCATTTAGTAAATGATTTAGTTAATGTAATATTCTAGTGGTTTACTTCAAATATAGAAACATGGTGCAATGCTCATCGATAGTTGACCAATAGTCTGCGATCTATGCGTATTGTTTGAAATTGTATCGACTTATCCAAACTATAATTGTTGGTGTACTAATTTGTCGTACCAATGTTGACGATTAACCAAAACCAAATATACGGCTTCTTGTTTTCCCGAACAACATAATGTTGTCCTTAACCAACTAGATTACAATGGCTCCTATCTTGTGTATAGATATATTGCAATCATAGATTAGTAATAAATAATATTTACATATTGCGCAACCATCAACACAAAACTGAGGATTACTCTCACACACTCTCGTTTTTAACATTTAATCATTTCAAGGGGTTTTATTGATGTGACATTACATAATGATCTATGATGTATCTAGTTTTTCCAATGCCTATTATTGTACCCCGGAGTCTCGTGTAAAAAACAAGGATCCGAACCAACTAGACTACAATAGAATTGATTCAGTACATGAATTAGTTAATATAATATTCTAGTGCTTTGCTTCAAATAAAGAACTATGATGCAATGTTGATCGAGAGTTCACCATTATTCTACAATCTATGCGTATTTCGGGAAACTCTATGAAGTTATCCAAACTATAATTGTCGGTGTACTAATTTGTCGTAACCATGTTGACAAATAACCATGACTAAATATATTGTTTCTTCTTGTCCCGAACAACCTAATGTTTTGTCAAATTTCATTTGAAACCTCTTCTATTAATTGAATAATGGGATTAAGTTTGCAAGCATCAACAAAAAATTGAGGATTATTCTAACACACTTTCATTTTCAACATTTAATAATTTCAAGGGTTTTTATCGATGCCACATTAACTCATGATATATGATAGATCTACTTGTACCCGGGCGTCTCAGGTAAAAAGCAAGGATCCGAGGCAACTTGATTACAATGGAATTCATTTAGTAAATGAAATAGTTAATGTACCATTCTAGCCCTTTGTTATAAATAAACAAACATGGTGCAATGCTCATCGACATTTGACCATTATTCTGCAATCTATGCGTATTTTTTGAAATTGTATCCAATTATCCAAACTATAATTGTTGGTGTACTAATTTGTCATACCAATGTTGAGGAATAACCACAACCAAAGATATTGATTCTTATTGTCCCGAACAACATAATGTTTTGTTCAATTTCATTTGAAACCTCTACCATTAATCGAATAATGGGATTAAGTTTAGAAATTGATGTTAGGAGAGAAAAATCAAAGTAATGTTCGTCATCAATCCTTCAAACATAATATTGATTATTTTGTTAATTGTACATTATCGTAACATCTACTTTAGGTCTTGAGTTTTTGAGTTGTCAAACTGTTAACACATGATATGCGTCCGAAATTTAATATATGATATTGTCGTTTCGATTGCTGGGGTCTCTCGGGTGAGAGCCGAGTATCGTAACCAACTAGACTACAGTGGATCACATTTTGTGTGCTTTTTATCGTAACAATCATTGATTTGTAATAAATAATATTTATATATTGCTTAAACAAGGATCCGAACCAACTAGACTACAATGGAATTCATTTAGTAAATGATTTAGTTAGTAAATTGATGTTAGGAGAAAAAAATCAAAGAAAAGTTCTTTATCAATCCTCCAAACATAATATTGATTATTTTATTAATTGTACATTATTGTAAAAACTACATTAGGTCTTGAGTTTTTGAGTTATCGAACAGTTAAGAAATGACACGCGTCACAAAATTTGATATATGATATTGTCTTTTCCATTGGTGGAAGTTGAACCCAGGTCTCTCAGGTGAGAGCCGAGTATCCTAACCAACTAGACTACAATGGATCACATCTTGTGTGCTTTTTAATATTGCAATCATTGGTTAGAAATAAATAATATTTATATATTGCGCAAGCATTAACGAAAAACTGAGGATTATTGTAACACATTGTCATTTTTAAGATTTAATAATTTCAAGGGTTTTTATCGGACCCACATGAACTTATGATCTATGATGTATCTAGTGTTATCATTGCTTGTAGTTGTACCCAGGCGTGTCGGGTAAAAAAGCAATGATCCGAACCAACTAGACTACAATGGAATTCATTTAGTAAATAAATTAGTTAATGTAATATTCTAGTCGTCTCCTTAGGACACACCAACTGTGTACTTGTGTTTCCAGTTTTGAAAATTAGAATTGCGTTCTCTTTACATAATTGTATTATTAGTCCATCTACAGTTGCTTGTCCAATTGATAATAGGTGTTTAACTAGTCCTAGTACATAATAGACATTTGGGACTGTAATCACGTGATTGTCTGACAATCTGAGTTCAATAGTTCCTTTTCCGATTGTTGTTTTTCGTTTGTTGTCTCCAAAAGTAACTGATAGTGGATTGGAAAGAATCTTATAGCAATTCAACCAGTCCTTTCGATATGTGAGGTGATGTGTAGCACTAGTGTCTAGGTACCATGTATCATGGTCGGTTTTTGTCTCTTCTGTAGTGACATGGTATGCTTGCAAAATATTGTCATCTTCTGGTATTTCATCCAAATTCTATATATTCTTTTGACTTCAAGTTTGATTTGTCTTCTAATGTTGCATTATTTTCTTGTGATCGTCTTTTGTTCTCTGCAACTTGCTTCAATCGACATGCCCTTTCTGTATGCCCTTCTTTCTTACAATATCTGCAAATCAGTTTGAAACCACCATTGGATTGTTTTGTTGAAGCTTTCCAAGCATCATTTACCTTGTTGGTACTTGATATTTCTGCATTTCTGTAAGCATCCGATTTAGCTCTATATCTATTATTATAAGATGATTTTTGTGTTCTGCTAAATGTTACAGTCATTGCCAAAGATAGAGTGGATTCTTTTAATTGTCGCCGAAGTTTTTCATGGCGGATCTTGGTAATCAAATCAGACAAAGAATTTCCTTGGCTATTCATGGTGACAAACGTGCTCCAGGATTCTAGAAGTTTACTCAATAGGAGCTCAATCTTCATTTCTTCTGAGATTTTATTTCCCGCAATGATAGCTTCTTCGAGATATATCTCCCAGGTATCCAAGAAGGTAAGAACATTTTCTTCTTCCTACAAAACCCACATGTGAAACAAGGTAGGAAGAGTATGGATTCTAGTAGTACCATCTTGTGGTTCAAACATCTATTTTACTTTGGACCACATTTCTGTTGTAGTTGTGAGTTTTCGAATGCCATCAGCTTGCTTGTCTTCTACATGTAGCAGTGTTTCAAGCTTTGCCCTTTTGTCTTTGTTTTTCCAATCTTTCCATGCTTTTGATTGTGTATTTTTTTGTGCTTAACAGGTTTCGGTGATGACTTCAAGTAGCTCCTCCAAATCAAGTAGTAGCTCCATCCTTGGTTTCCAAATTCTGTAGTTTTTGCGGTAAGTCTATCTACCGAGTATTTTCTTGTTTAAGTGGAGCTTGTCATAATGTTGAGGCTATTATCTTTTTTTTATTATATATATATATATTGATCAACAAAAGTAGAGTATGGTGCGGGTAATATATTTTCAGGCTTCATACTCTTGATTCTCTGATACCATGTTTTTTTACTATTAATAACTTGTGGTGTGGGGTTATATTTAGTAATTAACGAAGTAGTTGCTCACTGTCAGCTAATTAGTTATTTATAACTTCTAACAATTGTGACCAAACAAGTAACTTATAATTACAATGCTCAATTATATATGTGTTTATAAGAATGGGACAAGTGCACTCACTCACTCACTCACTAAATGTGTAGCGTTTCAAGCTAATGTTAAGGCATATTGTGCATGGGATAGCTTGACGAAAGCCAAAGCCAAAGCCAAAGCCAAAACGCGAAGGATCCTCATCTCATCTACGTCATCCATCAACTGGAGAGATAACTCCACATAACACACTATGCATGCATGCATGCATGTACGTATGTATGTATGTATACCAAGATAGAGGGTTTGGAGGTCGGTGGGTACCTGCCTAGAAGAGTGAGCGATATAATTTAATTAATTAGGAGAAAGCAACAAGGAGAGAAGCCAAGAGAATCCGGGGTGAAAATATCCGAAGATGAAGCAAATCACCAAATGTCCGTGACATTGTGGAGGAAGAAAACAATTACACAACCAACAAGTGATGATGAACCAAGAAAGTCGAAAAAGATCTAGAGCTAACTAACCAGATAGATAGGTAGATAGATAGATGCAGAGCAAAAGGCCCAGATCGATCGATCTCACCAAATGCCCCCCCACTAGAGATTATACATCTATTTACCATCCATGCATATACGTGAATACTGGGTTAAACATTTCTATATATATAATATCCATGCTTTTAGGAGGGCCATACTTTTAAATGGCACAATTGAAATGTAGTTGGTAGTGGAATGTAATTAAATTGCATAGAGATTGAATATAAAGGAAATGGAGCCAACAATTTGGAACATGTAATATTATTATGCTTCATGGCTTTGACGATGACAAGGGGGATGAATAACGTCATAACCATTGCACGGTTATCCCACTATTTGATGCGTATTTAAGCCTGTGGACGAAATGAAAAATATCTCAAGAATAGGCATAATGGTTACAACGCCCATTTCTTTCTAATTTGGCATTCATTCATGTTCTTATTTAGTTATGGGTTTTGAAAACTACACAGCATTAAGATTCAAACTACTATGTCGTTCCACACCTTCCATTAAGTGTCCAATGCTTTCACGACTACTAGCATTCATACATATATAAGAAGCTTATACAGCAGCTACAAACTAAGCTATCACATGCCTGAACTGAGACAAAAGAATCCTAACATAGCAATAAGAGGTGTGCAAGTCCACTAAATAGTGAAAAGATAAAGAGTGGCAAGGATAATAAAACATACCGAATTCCTCTATGAGTGTCTCCACAGCTTGGCTTCTACAAGCAGCAACTTTTTCACAGTTCAAACTAGGCAACAGAAATTGTGATATTCACCCTTGAAAAAGTCCTGAATTTTCAACACAATTCATAACTTGCTACGCAAATGCTCACACAGAATATAATGGCTGAACATATAGGTATTAATCTTCTAAGCACAGGGAAGTCACACAAACCAGGAGCACACAAATTTATACTGAGTGGCACTTAATCTATATATGTTTTTGGCGTATGAACTTAGTCACAAAAGTCCAACAAAACCCAGTCAGTCGATGTATACTTTGCAGGTGGATAATGAATAATAAATAAAGGTGAAATGCAAGAGTATTATAAAAAGAAATTTCAGACTTCGAAATACTACAAAACTTGGCAATTGTTACTCATGTGCGAGCTTCACCACTACCAAATGTTATGGTTAATATCTCCCAATGAAAATTGCTCAGCTTTCTGTCACCAGCAAAATTGTTAACTTACACAAATTTGTATTACTTGCTATGAAAATTCAGTACTCAGAATACAAGTGACCCCTTAGAATTTTGGTGAAAACTAATTTGGAAAATGTTTTTTTTCTAATTAGAACGAAACTGCTGAGGACGTATATCTTGACTCAGATGTCATGTTCAAAAAAGAACAAGAAACACTTTTCCAGCTTAATCCCATGCACTGACAACACTTGCACCATAATTCTTGGACCCACCTTCATGGCTACCTCCATAACCACCACCAAGCCCATAGCTAGCACCTCCATATCCACTGCCACTTCCACCTCTGTTACCTTCTCTTCGGTAGTCTCTTCCGCCAAACTTAGAACCCCCAGATCGGCGACCTCTACCACCACCCCTCCATAGCTGGCTCTAGCAGCAAAGTTCATTAAATCCATTACTACAAACTTACAGTTCCTTAAGGTCACAATTAAAATTTGTACAGATCCTACATCTTCATTTATGGATGTTGTGTCTCTGCAAACCAATTATTGACTTTAGGACCAAAAAATGTGTGCAAGATTCCTCAACAACCTTTAGCAAATGTGAATATTAAAAGAGAGCATATATCCAATGCCTGATTCAAAAACTATTATTTTCAAATCAATCAACAACAACATACATGTTGTGTATGATCCCCATGTATTGTCGTAGCCGGAAATCCCATACGACACAACCAATCCTCCAAAGCATCTGCCCCCCGCTTTGTTTCCACGAACACAAGGGTCAATGGTAGCCGTTTCAAATCCACGTAAATTAAGAACAAGAGTAAAAACATTAAATAAAGAATGACGATAGTAAAAACATCAATAAGAAATGAGAATCTCTAGTATAAGAGAAAGAGAGAATATCAAAATGTTCAAACTACAAATATTTATGTATCAGCAATCCATAACTCAAATTCACACATGTTACCTTTCCTTGCCCTTGACTCCAATTTGCCTTCTGAGAATGAATGAGATCCATCAACATGCTTCGTTTCTGTTGATTCAGAACATATTCAACCCTTTGGGCAATGAGATCAGTGCTCAAACCCACTCTTCCAACAACCAAGAAGATATAATTAGACAAGAAAATTGCAGCCAGCCTTTGCCAAAACAAATCACTAAATCTCTCACTGCATGATGTTGGTGGTTTTTTATTGCAAACATGTAAAGATTAGTGTGCGGAAGTTAAATAGACACAACCGGCTTAGCCGGACAATAACAGATAACGGTAAACACTGAGAACAATGGAGGGAGAGAGAGTACACAGGTGAGAGAGAGAGAGCAGAACAATAAAACTCAAATTCAAATAACACTCTATACATACAAATGTGCTCCGAGAGCACTTTTATACAAGTCCTCAAAAGGACTGACAAAAGTACTAACAAAAGTACTAACATGTACTTCAATGCTCATAACTAAGCGACATACACTAACTCCCAAAAAATATGCCTATCTACTAGGCTAGGATTGTAGGCCTCTAACGGCCTACCGGCTCTCATGGATCCGACTCACCGATCCGATCTAGGCCTAGCCGATTCGGTCTTCACCCAATCTAGCTCTCGGCTTGTTCAGCCGATTCGGCCCATCGGCCCATGTTGAGCTTGCTTCTCAACACTCCCCCTCAAGCTCAAACTGAGATTCCATCTGATCTGCCAGTTCCTTGCCTCGGCTTCTCCTAGCGTCTTTTCGCCTTGCTCGCACCCCTCATCCGGTTCGGTCCTGCGTTCCACAACCCCTCCAGTCCAACGCTTCTTGACCCATCCAACTCCATGCATCTTGACCCATCCAACCCCCGCATCTCGACCCCTACAGTCTGTTTGTCTGCTCATCAGGCCCATCTCAGCTCCATCGTTGTCGCGGTATTGGCGCTTCTCGACCCATCGAATCCTTCATTTCAGTGTCGGCTTCGGCTGCCTTCCTGTCCCCTTGGATTTCACTTGATTCGGCTCGTCCGAATCGAACCACTCGACCGACTCAGTTGTCTCCAATTTGTCATCCGTCTGCAAGCCCTTGACCACATCCGACCATTTTCTGGGTCCCAGCCTCTTTCTTCTGGTCGGCTCTGTCCTTCTTGACTCTGCCGCCTTTGCCGCTTGTTCCAACTCTATCGGATGTGTCGACTTCTTCAATCGATTCGGCATCTTGTTCAGTTTCAACTTTCTCTCGTTGCTCTCTCCATTTTTCTCTACCTGTGCGGCACATTGAGATGTTATAGCCCAAGCATCTCCAAGAAGTGTTGCAACTTGTCCGATCCGAGCGCTTTGGTGAAGATGTCGGCAACCTGCCGATCGGTTCGAACATATCGGAGTTAAACTTCACCGCTCAAGTCCTGCTCGTGCACAAAGTGATCATGCACTTCTATGTGCTTTGTGTGAGCATGGAACACGGGGTTCTTGGCTAGCTGTATGCTGCTAATGTTGTCGCAGTAGATCGGGATTGAAGTGGGAACTTCGATCCGTAAGTCCTGCAACAACCGCCGAAGCCTTATAGCTTCACAAGTCGCGACGGTGGCTCCTCAATATTTAGCTTCGGTGCTTCCGGCCCAATCGGCATCCATATAGCCGACTAACTATTCGGCTATACCGTGTCGATACAATATTCCCCGATCCTCCGTGCCGCTAATATATTGCTCGGTTGTCGGTCGCTGCATCAACTGACTCATCACTCCGACCAAATAGCGAAGGTCAGGTCGGGTGATAGTTAAATATATAAGGCTTCCAACAATTTGTCGGAACCATTGATCATTGTAGGCCGCTCCTAACTCGGGACGTAGCTTCAGGTTTTTGTTGAAGGGAGTAGGGACGTATCGACAATCCGTTGTCGTGAAGATCCGTCACTACGCGCGGATCGTGAGGCGGAACCGTCGGGGTTCTGGACCAGAAGGATTTAGAGTCGATACAAGCTTTGGCGAGAAAGTACTTAAGATAGATTGGGAAAGAGAGAAGTTGAGATTAAACGATTGAGAAAGATCGATTGAACTTTTTATCTTTGGATTTAAGAAACAAGTTACACCATCAATTTGATAACGAATTTCTTCTTCTTAATTTCATAATAAAAAAAACCATGTTTTTTCTCCTCCCCCTTCCCTCTTTTATAGATGCTCTCATGCATATGATGCATGTGAGGGTACAAGACATGCATAAATTGCATGTTTGCCATTTGGCGCTTAAGTATTACATGTGGTGCATGATAACCATGTCACTCATTTTAGCTCTCATGTATGAGAATTTACATGTAAAAGTACAATGATAGAAATATAATTTCAACTAAATAGCATGGCTTAATGGTAAGCCAATTGACTCCTAACTTGGAGGTGCAAGGTTTGAATCCTTACTTGCCCTCCTTGTATATGTAAATATGTATATATATTTATATATTTATTTATCTAATCGCCGGTTCGCCGGATACCGGATGTCGTCGGTTACCGCTGCCGCTGCCGGATGCCGCTGGATCACCGTTGCCGGATTGCCGCCGGATCACCGTCGTCGGTTTGCCGTCGAATGCCGCCGGTTCACCGGCTCCATCGCCGGTCCGGTTTTGGTTGGCCAAAACCCTTTATGAGTAGCTAGCCCACCTCCACTCTTAGTTCAAGTTACCTTGAACTCTCTATGCTCCACACATAGATACAAAGATAATATCTTTTGCTCCACCTTATATATGATGAGAGCTGTATTTGTCGTGCCTATGTGGGATATCTCACAATTTTCTCCTTTCCTTTTACAAACTTTATACCCTCATATCTTGACATTTAGTTGTCCGTTTCTCGTGTACTAAAGTGCATTCGAAACCTCCATCATTTTGTACTTAGATATTAAATCTATTTAAAATGTTATCTTGACAATTATTGTACTACGTGATTCATACTCGATTTCGTACGTTTTATGGGATTTTCACACTATTGCCGAAAATCTTCACGACACCGTCATACCGAACTTCTACAGCATATTCAATACATAATGTCGTTGAGACAATAACATGTCATCGGGGGTGTGGATCACTTCAATCCCGAGAAAGTAGTGAAGGTCCCCCAAGTCCTTCATCTCGAATGCGTCTGACAGCTGGGACTTTACTTGGCCAATTTCAGCAAAGTCGGGTCCGGTGACGACCAACTCGTCGACGTACAGTAGAATGCATACCGGACCTTTCGGACTTTTCTGAAATGAACAATGAAGAGTCAGACTTGGAGGCTGCAAACCCCATCTTACACAATCAATGCATGATCTTCGAGTTCCAAGCACAGGGGGCTTGCTTACGGTTGTAAAGCGACTTCTTCAGTCTACATACTGCCGACTTGTTCTTCAAGATCACCTTGAAGAAACATGTTCATGTCCATCTAGTGGAGATGCCACCCCCTTGCCGTTGCGATTGCCAGCACCACATGAACCGATGACATCGTCATCTTCGCTGCCGGTGCGAAGGTCTCATCGTAGTCAATTCTGTGGGTCTGTGCATATCCCTTGGCCACCAGTTGGGCCTTGTACTGGTTGACTGAACCGTCGGCATTGTATTTCACCTTATACACCCACTTACATCCAATCGGTTTGCAGTTTCGAGGAGGGTCAACTAAGTCCCATGTCTCGTTGGAATCAAGTGCCCGCATTTCTTCCTCCATGGGCAAACGCCATTTAGCATCCTGTGATGCCTCCGCTTAGCTCTCCGACTCGCGGACTTCCGCCACCTTCGTCATGTACGCATAATGGTGCGCCATGTACTCGTTATAACCATACTGGATCAACTACTTCTTGTGGCGAGTCGATCGGCGGATCTTCTCATTTGCTGATTTTAGGGCCCTCTTGGTTGCATCCGACCTCAACTCTTGAGGTCGGTCTTCCCTCCAGTTGGTGTCGGATTCTCCCATATCGATCCGATTCTAGATGTAGACCGTTGTTCAAACCGCTTCGGCCCAGTAAAACTTGGGCATGGTCTTCTCCTCAAGCATTGCCCGTGTTGCTTCGACAATCGACCGATTTTTTCGTTCAGCTACGTCATTCTGCTCCGGCGTTTATGTCTACAGCTGAATTCTCGCCGAATTCCCATCTGTTGTAGATAACAATTGAACTAGCGGAAAAGTATTCTTTTGCGTCGTCTAACTGCAGGCACTTGATCTTTCTTTCTATTTCCTTTTCTACCAGACTTTTTAGGTTCTAGAAACAGTCGAAGTCTTCACTCTTCTTTTCGATCAAGTAGATCCAATTGTGCCGGCTATATAGTCGTCGATGAAAGAGACGAAGTATTGACTTCCGCCTAGGCTCACATTATTTGTCAGTCCCCATATTTCCCAATGTATTAAGTCGAGCTTATTCCGGCTCCGATTTCACTCGTTGGGGAAGCCTTCTGACCACTAAATTTCAGCAATCCGAAAACTACTTGATCGTTTGCAGCTCTTGAAGCCTTTGATAGTTGACGTGGCCGATCCGCTTATGCCATCAGTCAACGTCCGACTCGACTCTTTGTCTTTTGGCGAACAGTGCAGTGCCTGTGCCATTTGGGTCGAGGATGAACATCCTCCCTTCCCGGCACCCTTGCGCGATGATTTGGGCTTCCTCTTCGATGAAGCACCCTAGGTGGGTGAACCGGATTTACATCCCTTGATCAACGATCTGCCCGACCGACAACAAGTTTTTCGTTATTGTCAGAATGTGCAGTAAGTTCATAAGTATTCGCTTCTGTCCGACATGTTCGATCGGATGCAAGGTGTCGTCTCTGATTTCGACGACTCCCGGTTGTTCTGTTTCTCCAGGTAGGAGAACCACTATGTGGCTCGTCATATGATTTGACGCTCCAGAGTCGACATACCACACCTCATTTGGTTTCAAGGTGCTCTTCTTCATTGAACTTGCCTTGTGCTTCATCACAAAGGTTGGGCCCTTTTTAGTTTTGGCTCCTTCCGACCCTTCGGCATATTGTGAACGCTGTCAATTTCCATGTTCGGCTCTACCGAATCCGGATTTGTCCAAATCGGCGCACTTCTTCCAGCACTCACTCTCTCTATGGCCCTTCCAGCAACAATACTAGCATTCCGTTTCGGCCTTTGCTTGCCGGTTCTGGCGCCCCTTTGACCCCCCCCTGCTTGTGGAGGGTCCATAACTGTTGTCGGCACCACCTATGTGCCTTCTTTCCTACTCTTGTTGGCCGCCACCATTGCGTGCAAATCCACCTCGTCCTCCACATCCACTGGGCCTATCTACCTCCGTGTACAGCACCAGTTGTCGGATTGTGTGCTCCTTGACGCAACCGCGTGGTTTTCTTCGACCAAAAGCATTGATTGTAGGTCAAAAAATGACAGTGGCTTCTCCAAATCGCCGTCCGGATCAGCCCGTACCTTTGCGCTAGGCCACCAAGGCAGATCTGCACCATTTCATCTTCGTCCACCGTCATGTTGATGGACCCCAAGGCGTCACAAATCTCCTTGATCTTTGTGGTGTAGTCGATCACCGTCATATCCCTTTGTCGAATATTGTTGAGCTCTTGCCGGAGCTGCAACTTTCGGGCCGTTGTACTTGCGGCAAAAATCTTTTTTAGATTTTCTCGAGCCTCCTTTGGCGTCCTCGCATCCCGAATGTAGCCGAGCATCTACGTGTGCACACAGGATGCAAGGCAGTACAAGACTCGGCTTGTTGCTTGCTCCCACACTGGAAAATCCTTGTGTGTTGAACCCGGCACTACTTCGTTCACTCCTTCCACATAACTCCAGTAGTCGTGCCTTAGCAAGTATTGGCGCATATTGTAGGACCAAGACGCGTAGTTGCTCCTGTCAAGCTTTTCTGTCGAAGTCAGCTTGCCATGCTTCTGTCCATTTTCTTCTTCTTGTCTGTTCTCAACCGGGTGTTAGGGTTTGTCTGTGTTTGAGCGTTTGTCAACAACAAAGGATTCTCAACCCTCGCGCTCTGATACCATGTAAAGATTAGTGTGCGGAAGTTAAACAGACACAACCGGCTTAGCCGGACAGTAACAGAGAACGGTAAACACTAAGAACAATGGAGAGAGAGAGAGAGTACACAAGCGAGACAGAGAGAGCAGAACAGTAAAACTCAAATTCAAAATAACACTCTGTACATACAAATGTGCTCAAAGACCACTTTTATACAAGTCCTTAAAAGGACCGACATGTACTTCAATGCTCATAACTGAGTGACAGACATTAACTCCCAAACTATCCACTAGGCTAGGATTGTAGGCCTCTAACGGCCTACCAGCTCACCGATCCGATCCGGGCCTAGCCGATTCGGTCTTCACCCGATCCGGCCCATGTTGAGCTTGCTTCTCAACAAAACATGACCTAATTAATGCTTCAATCTCTGACTGCTTTTTTCAGATCAAAACTGTTGATACACTAAAAATATCTAGACTTCTCCAAGCTGGTGGATAGTTCCATGTCGAGGGCAGAAATTTTACCACATGAAAATAAAAAAAGTGCACATTCAAGATTCGTAAAATAAATTCTAAACATAATTAAACTCAATGAGATAAGCCTAGGTATTTACAATTTGGATACATTACTCAAAGACAAGCAGATGTTGTTATATCTTGCACAATGGGATTACCTTTCTGGACCTAGAATGTCATTGTCATTCTATGTAAAGAAGAACGGTATCAGTTTCCTGACATTTTTCATTCTCACAAACATTTATGCTAATAAAAATAAATTAACTTCATTAGATCACATAAATATTCATAATTCAAATCCACACACAAAGAAACAGATATCTCTTTCTAATCTTGTATCATATGAGTAGCTTTTCTGATAGAATCTAGATGAAAGATAGCAAAAAACTTTTAAAGATTCAAGATTTAATAATGTCAAGGATTAACTCATTAACTCATTAACTCATGATATATGATAGATCTACTTGTCCCCGGGCGTCTCAGGTAAAAAGCAAGGATCCGAGGCAACTTGATTACAATGGAAATCATTTAGTAAATGATATAATTAATGTACCATTCTAGCCCTTTGCTACAAATAAAGAAACATGTTGCAATGCTCATCGACATTTGACCATTATTTTGCAATCTATGCGTATTTTTTGAAATTGTATCCGGTTATCCAAACTATAATTGTTGGTGTACTAATTTGTCGTACCAATGTTGACGAATAACCACAACCAAAGATACTGCTTCTTGTTGTCCCGAACAACATAACATAATGTTTTGTCCAATTTCATTTGAAACCTCTACCATTAATCGAATAATGGGATTAAGTTTAGAAATTGATGTTAGGAGAGAAAAATCAAAGTAATGTTTGTCATGAATCCTTCAAACATAATATTTACTATTTTGTCAATTGTACATTATCTTAACATCTACTTTAGGTCTTGAGTTTTTGAGTTGTCAAACAGTTAACACATGATATGCGTCCGAAATTTGATATATGATATTGTCGTTTCCATTGCCGGGAGTTGAACCCGGGTCTCTCGGGTGAGAGCCGAGTATCCTAACCAACTAGACTACAATGGATCACATTTTGTGTGCTTTTTATCGTAACAATCATAGATTCGTAATACATAATATTTATATATTGCTTAATCTAGGATCCAAACCAACTCGACTACAATGGAATTCATTTAGTAAATGATTTAGTTAATGTAATATTCTAGTGGTTTACTTCAAATATAAAAACATGGTGCAATGCTCATCGACAATTGACCAATAGTATGCAATCTATGCGTATTGTTTGAAATTGTATTGTGATATCCAAACTATAATTGTTGGTGTACTAATTTGTCGTACCAATGTTGACGATTAACCAAAACCAGTATTTTCGTTTCCATTGCCGGGAGTTGAACCCGGGTCTCTCGGGTGAGAGCCGAGTATCCTAACCAACTAGACTACAATGGATCACATTTTGTGTGCTTTTTATCGTAATAATCAGTGATTCGTAATAAATAATATTTATATATTGCTTAAACAAGCATCCGAACCATCTAGACTACAATGGAATTCATTTAGTAAATGATTTAGTTAATGTAATATTCTAGTGCTTTACTTCAAATATAGAAACATGATGCAATGCTCATCGACAGTTGACCAATAGTCTGCGATCTATGCGTATTGTTTGAAATTGTATTGTGATATCCAAACTATAATTGTTGGTGTACTAATTTGTCGCACCAATGTTGACGATTAACCAAAACCAAATATACTGCTTCTTGTTGTCCCGAACAACATAATGTTGTCCCTAACCAAATACATTACAATGGCTCCTATCTTGTGTATAGATATATTGCAATCATAGATTAGTAATAAATAATATTTACATATTTCGTAACCATCAACAAGAAACTGAGGATTACTCTCACACACGCTCGTTTTTAACATTTAATCATTTCAAGGGGTTTTATCGATGGGACATTACATAATGATCTATGATGTATCTAGTTTTTCCAAAGCCTATTGTTGTACCCCAGAGCCTCGTGTACAAAACAAGGATCCGAACCAACTAGACTACAATAGAATTGATTCAGTACATGAATTAGTTAATATAATATTCTAGAGCTTTGCTTCAAATAAAGAACTATGACGCAATGTTGATCGAGAGTTCACCATTATTCTACAATCTATGCGTATTTCGGGAAACTCCATGAAGTTATCCTAACTATAATTGTCGGTGTACTAATTTGTCGTAACCATGTTGACAAATAACCACGACTAAATATATTGTTTCTTCTTGTCCCGAACAACCTAATGTTTTGTCAAATTTTCATTTGAAACCTCTCCTATTAATTGAATAATGGGATTAAGTTTGCAAGCATCCACAAAAAACTGAGGATTATTCTAACACACTTTCATTTTTAACATTTAGTAATGTCAAGGGTTTTTATCGATGCCACATTAACTCATGATATATGATAGATCTACTTGTACCAGGACGTGTCAGGTAAAAAGCAAGGATCCGAGGCAACTTGATTACAATGGAATTCATTTAATAAATGAAATAGTTAATGTACCATTCTAGACCTTTGTTACAAATAAAGAAACATGGTGCAATGCTCATCGACATTTGACCATTATTTTGCAATCTATGCGTATTTTTTGAAATTGTATCCGGTTATCCAAACTATAATTGTTGGTGTACTAATTTGTCGTACCAATGTTGACGAATAACCACAACCAAAGATACTGCTTCTTGTTGTCCCGAACAACATAACATAATGTTTTGTCCAATTTCATTTGAAACCTCTACCATTAATCGAATAATGGGATTAAGTTTAGAAATTGATGTTAGGAGAGAAAAATCAAAGTAATGTTTGTCATGAATCCTTCAAACATAATATTTACTATTTTGTCAATTGTACATTATCTTAACATCTACTTTAGGTCTTGAGTTTTTGAGTTGTCAAACAGTTAACACATGATATGCGTCCGAAATTTGATATATGATATTGTCGTTTCCATTGCCGGGAGTTGAACCCGGGTCTCTCGGGTGAGAGCCGAGTATCCTAACCAACTAGACTACAATGGATCACATTTTGTGTGCTTTTTATCGTAACAATCATAGATTCGTAATACATAATATTTATATATTGCTTAATCTAGGATCCAAACCAACTCGACTACAATGGAATTCATTTAGTAAATGATTTAGTTAATGTAATATTCTAGTGGTTTACTTCAAATATAAAAACATGGTGCAATGCTCATCGACAATTGACCAATAGTATGCAATCTATGCGTATTGTTTGAAATTGTATTGTGATATCCAAACTATAATTGTTGGTGTACTAATTTGTCGTACCAATGTTGACGATTAACCAAAACCAGTATTTTCGTTTCCATTGCCGGGAGTTGAACCCGGGTCTCTCGGGTGAGAGCCGAGTATCCTAACCAACTAGACTACAATGGATCACATTTTGTGTGCTTTTTATCGTAATAATCAGTGATTCGTAATAAATAATATTTATATATTGCTTAAACAAGCATCCGAACCATCTAGACTACAATGGAATTCATTTAGTAAATGATTTAGTTAATGTAATATTCTAGTGCTTTACTTCAAATATAGAAACATGATGCAATGCTCATCGACAGTTGACCAATAGTCTGCGATCTATGCGTATTGTTTGAAATTGTATTGTGATATCCAAACTATAATTGTTGGTGTACTAATTTGTCGCACCAATGTTGACGATTAACCAAAACCAAATATACTGCTTCTTGTTGTCCCGAACAACATAATGTTGTCCCTAACCAAATACATTACAATGGCTCCTATCTTGTGTATAGATATATTGCAATCATAGATTAGTAATAAATAATATTTACATATTTCGTAACCATCAACAAGAAACTGAGGATTACTCTCACACACGCTCGTTTTTAACATTTAATCATTTCAAGGGGTTTTATCGATGGGACATTACATAATGATCTATGATGTATCTAGTTTTTCCAAAGCCTATTGTTGTACCCCAGAGCCTCGTGTACAAAACAAGGATCCGAACCAACTAGACTACAATAGAATTGATTCAGTACATGAATTAGTTAATATAATATTCTAGAGCTTTGCTTCAAATAAAGAACTATGACGCAATGTTGATCGAGAGTTCACCATTATTCTACAATCTATGCGTATTTCGGGAAACTCCATGAAGTTATCCTAACTATAATTGTCGGTGTACTAATTTGTCGTAACCATGTTGACAAATAACCACGACTAAATATATTGTTTCTTCTTGTCCCGAACAACCTAATGTTTTGTCAAATTTTCATTTGAAACCTCTCCTATTAATTGAATAATGGGATTAAGTTTGCAAGCATCCACAAAAAACTGAGGATTATTCTAACACACTTTCATTTTTAACATTTAGTAATGTCAAGGGTTTTTATCGATGCCACATTAACTCATGATATATGATAGATCTACTTGTACCAGGACGTGTCAGGTAAAAAGCAAGGATCCGAGGCAACTTGATTACAATGGAATTCATTTAATAAATGAAATAGTTAATGTACCATTCTAGACCTTTGTTACAAATAAAGAAACATGGTGCAATGCTCATCGACATTTGACCATTATTTTGCAATCTATGCGTATTTTTTGAAATTGTATCCGGTTATCCAAACTATAATTGTTGGTGTACTAATTTGTCGTACCAATGTTGACGAATAACCACAACCAAAGATACTGCTTCTTGTTGTCCCGAACAACATAACATAATGTTTTGTCCAATTTCATTTGAAACCTCTACCATTAATCGAATAATGGGATTAAGTTTAGAAATTGATGTTAGGAGAGAAAAATCAAAGTAATGTTTGTCATGAATCCTTCAAACATAATATTTACTATTTTGTCAATTGTACATTATCTTAACATCTACTTTAGGTCTTGAGTTTTTGAGTTGTCAAACAGTTAACACATGATATGCGTCCGAAATTTGATATATGATATTGTCGTTTCCATTGCCGGGAGTTGAACCCGGGTCTCTCGGGTGAGAGCCGAGTATCCTAACCAACTAGACTACAATGGATCACATTTTGTGTGCTTTTTATCGTAACAATCATAGATTCGTAATACATAATATTTATATATTGCTTAATCTAGGATCCAAACCAACTCGACTACAATGGAATTCATTTAGTAAATGATTTAGTTAATGTAATATTCTAGTGGTTTACTTCAAATATAAAAACATGGTGCAATGCTCATCGACAATTGACCAATAGTATGCAATCTATGCGTATTGTTTGAAATTGTATTGTGATATCCAAACTATAATTGTTGGTGTACTAATTTGTCGTACCAATGTTGACGATTAACCAAAACCAGTATTTTCGTTTCCATTGCCGGGAGTTGAACCCGGGTCTCTCGGGTGAGAGCCGAGTATCCTAACCAACTAGACTACAATGGATCACATTTTGTGTGCTTTTTATCGTAATAATCAGTGATTCGTAATAAATAATATTTATATATTGCTTAAACAAGCATCCGAACCATCTAGACTACAATGGAATTCATTTAGTAAATGATTTAGTTAATGTAATATTCTAGTGCTTTACTTCAAATATAGAAACATGATGCAATGCTCATCGACAGTTGACCAATAGTCTGCGATCTATGCGTATTGTTTGAAATTGTATTGTGATATCCAAACTATAATTGTTGGTGTACTAATTTGTCGCACCAATGTTGACGATTAACCAAAACCAAATATACTGCTTCTTGTTGTCCCGAACAACATAATGTTGTCCCTAACCAAATACATTACAATGGCTCCTATCTTGTGTATAGATATATTGCAATCATAGATTAGTAATAAATAATATTTACATATTTCGTAACCATCAACAAGAAACTGAGGATTACTCTCACACACGCTCGTTTTTAACATTTAATCATTTCAAGGGGTTTTATCGATGGGACATTACATAATGATCTATGATGTATCTAGTTTTTCCAAAGCCTATTGTTGTACCCCAGAGCCTCGTGTACAAAACAAGGATCCGAACCAACTAGACTACAATAGAATTGATTCAGTACATGAATTAGTTAATATAATATTCTAGAGCTTTGCTTCAAATAAAGAACTATGACGCAATGTTGATCGAGAGTTCACCATTATTCTACAATCTATGCGTATTTCGGGAAACTCCATGAAGTTATCCTAACTATAATTGTCGGTGTACTAATTTGTCGTAACCATGTTGACAAATAACCACGACTAAATATATTGTTTCTTCTTGTCCCGAACAACCTAATGTTTTGTCAAATTTTCATTTGAAACCTCTCCTATTAATTGAATAATGGGATTAAGTTTGCAAGCATCCACAAAAAACTGAGGATTATTCTAACACACTTTCATTTTTAACATTTAGTAATGTCAAGGGTTTTTATCGATGCCACATTAACTCATGATATATGATAGATCTACTTGTACCAGGACGTGTCAGGTAAAAAGCAAGGATCCGAGGCAACTTGATTACAATGGAATTCATTTAATAAATGAAATAGTTAATGTACCATTCTAGACCTTTGTTACAAATAAAGAAACATGGTGCAATGCTCATCGACATTTGACCATTATTTTGCAATCTATGCGTATTTTTTGAAATTGTATCCGGTTATCCAAACTATAATTGTTGGTGTACTAATTTGTCGTACCAATGTTGACGAATAACCACAACCAAAGATACTGCTTCTTGTTGTCCCGAACAACATAACATAATGTTTTGTCCAATTTCATTTGAAACCTCTACCATTAATCGAATAATGGGATTAAGTTTAGAAATTGATGTTAGGAGAGAAAAATCAAAGTAATGTTTGTCATGAATCCTTCAAACATAATATTTACTATTTTGTCAATTGTACATTATCTTAACATCTACTTTAGGTCTTGAGTTTTTGAGTTGTCAAACAGTTAACACATGATATGCGTCCGAAATTTGATATATGATATTGTCGTTTCCATTGCCGGGAGTTGAACCCGGGTCTCTCGGGTGAGAGCCGAGTATCCTAACCAACTAGACTACAATGGATCACATTTTGTGTGCTTTTTATCGTAACAATCATAGATTCGTAATACATAATATTTATATATTGCTTAATCTAGGATCCAAACCAACTCGACTACAATGGAATTCATTTAGTAAATGATTTAGTTAATGTAATATTCTAGTGGTTTACTTCAAATATAAAAACATGGTGCAATGCTCATCGACAATTGACCAATAGTATGCAATCTATGCGTATTGTTTGAAATTGTATTGTGATATCCAAACTATAATTGTTGGTGTACTAATTTGTCGTACCAATGTTGACGATTAACCAAAACCAGTATTTTCGTTTCCATTGCCGGGAGTTGAACCCGGGTCTCTCGGGTGAGAGCCGAGTATCCTAACCAACTAGACTACAATGGATCACATTTTGTGTGCTTTTTATCGTAATAATCAGTGATTCGTAATAAATAATATTTATATATTGCTTAAACAAGCATCCGAACCATCTAGACTACAATGGAATTCATTTAGTAAATGATTTAGTTAATGTAATATTCTAGTGCTTTACTTCAAATATAGAAACATGATGCAATGCTCATCGACAGTTGACCAATAGTCTGCGATCTATGCGTATTGTTTGAAATTGTATTGTGATATCCAAACTATAATTGTTGGTGTACTAATTTGTCGCACCAATGTTGACGATTAACCAAAACCAAATATACTGCTTCTTGTTGTCCCGAACAACATAATGTTTTGTCCAATTTCATTTGAAACCTCTACCATTAATCAAATAATGGGATTAAGTTTAGAAATTGATGTTAGGAGAGAAAAATCAAAGTAATGTTCGTCATGAATCCTTCAAACATAATATTGACTATTTTGTTAATTGTACATTATGGTAACATCTACTTTAGGTCTTGAGTTTTTGAGTTGTCAAACAGTTAACACATGATATGCGTCCGAAATTTAATATATGATATTGTCGTTTCCATTGCCGGGAGTTGAACCCGGGTCTCTCGGGTGAGAGCCGAGTATCCTAACCAACTAGACTACAATGGATCACATTTTGTGTGCTTTTTATCGTAACAATCATTGATTCCTAATAAATAATATTTATATATTGCTTAAACAAGGATCCGAACCAACTAGACTACAATGGAATTCATTTAGTAAATGATTTAGTTAATGTAATATTCTAGTGCTTTACTTCAAATATAGAAACATGGTGCAATGCTCATCGACAGTTGACCAATAGTCTGCGATCTATGCGTATTGTTTGAAATTGCATTGTGATATCCAAACTATAATTGTTGGTGTACTAATTCGTCGCACCAATGTTGACGATTAACCAAAACCAAATATACTGCTTCTTGTTGTCCCGAACAACATAATGTTGTCCCTAACCAACTACATTACAATGGCTCCTATCTTGTGTATAGATATATTGCAATCATAGATTAGTAATAAATAATATTTACATATTGTGCAAGCATCAACAAGAAATTGAGGATTACTCTCACACACTCTCATTTTTAATATTTAATCATTTTTAGGGGTTTTATCGATGTGACATTACATAATGATCTATGATGTATCTAGTTTTTCCAATGCCTATTGTTGTACCCCGGAGTCTTGTGTAAAAAACAAGGATCCAAACCAACTAGACTACAATAGAATTGATTCAGTACATGAATTAGTTAATATAATATTCTAGTGCTTTGCTTCAAATAAAGAACTATGACGCAATGTTGATCGAGAGTTCACCATTATTCTACAATCTATGCGTATTTCGGGAAACTCTATGAAGTTATCCTAACTATAATTGTCGGTGTACTAATTTGTCGTAACCATGTTGACAAATAACCACGACTAAATATATTGTTTCTTCTTGTCCCGAACAACCTAATGTTTTGTCAAATTTCATTTGAAACCTTTCCTATTAATTGAATAATGGGATTAAGTTTGCAAGCATCAACAAAAAACTGAGGATTATTCTAACACACTTTCATTTTTAACATTTAGTAATGTCAAGGGTTTTTATCGATGCCACATTAACTCATGATATATGATAGATCTGCTTGTACCCGGGCGTCTCAGGTAGAAAGCAAGGATCCGAGGCAACTTGATTACAATGGAATTCATTTAGTAAATGAATGTCTAGCTGGGTACTCCACATCCGGTTCTCACCGGGTCTTCCGTAGTCGGGTACTCCACATCTGGTTTCTTACTAGGACCAAATGGTCGAAACAAGGAGTGCGTAGGGATAGGCACACGACGATTAGAGGTTGCTTAAGCTAAACAAGAGAAAGTAGGCAACATACACTAATGAGAGAGAGAGAGATGTTTTTAATTCAAAGAGGGTGGTGGTCTTAGGCAAACTAGTTTCGCTCAATAGTGGAGCTCTTTAGTGCAAAGACCATTACAACAAGAGAATGTGATTTATAAAGGGGTGGGAAGGAAGAGGGAGTGAGAGAAAAGGAGTGGGGAGGATTTGATTTGTGTAGTAGATGAGAGAGAATAGAATGTGGTGATGAGAGAGAGAGAGAGAGAGAAATGTGTGTAGGAAAGTGATAGGGAATGAGAGAGGGGGAATTAGTATAATGATGATGGTGAGGGGGGAGTTCTTAATGTGATGAAAAAAGGGGATTTAGGATAATATTAAGTGGGGGATGTGGATGAAGTATTTGAAAACTTAGTGTTAAGTGGGGGATTTGGATGAATTGTTTGAAACTTTAGTCTTAAGTGGGGGATTTGGGTGGATTGTTTGAAAATTTAGTCTTAAGTGGGGGATTTGGGTCCAGATTGTTTGAAAACTTAGTTTTAAGTGGGGGATTTTGGTGGATTTTTTGAAAACTTAGTCTTAACTAGGAGGGCATGTAAGGACTTAGATTTTGTCCAACATACGAAAGGGCGTGAGATGCTTGTAAGCTCGGGATCTAACATTAAGTCATTATAGAGATTTTTTAGAAAACTATGAATGCCTAGTTTTGGGGTATGTTTGGTGTATCTAAGTTTAAAGATTGTGGGGTTAAGGGAATTAATAGTTTTGGGTTGATATAGGAGTGTTTTTCTAAGATTAAAAGGTATTTTCTTATAGCTTTTTAGTATAAAGGACAGAGGGTAACCACGGTTAACTAGTCTATTGAAAAAGAGTTTTTTCATATGGTAGAAACCTAATGGGGTGCTTTCTCTAATGAGATATCTCTTCACTTCATTAGTGATAAAGTGTTGTTTCGTATGGGAAGGATGATCCGATGAAAAAGGCAAGTATTGGTATGAATTGAGAGGTTTTTGAAAACAATTGAATAAGAAAGATGAATTTTCGAGGTTGATCCATATGTCTAAAAAAGGTAGCCGAAAGGGGGAAGTTTGAATGGTAAGCTTGATGGAGTTATTTGTGTAAAGGGTAAAAGTCGAGATATTCTAAAAGTTGAGATTTGGTGCCTGTCCAGACCCCAAATGCATCATCAATATAGCGGGTGAAGTAGAAGAGATGGGGGGGCGATGGTTGTAAGTTTTCGAGATATACTAAAAAGAGGCATGCATATACGACTGAAAAGTTGTTACCCATGGTCGTACCTTTTATTTGTTGGTAAACTACGTCATCGAAAGTGAGATAGTGATATTCTAAAATAAGGGCACTAAGGGTATAGATGAGATTTGTTTTCCAAGGGGAAAAGTGGGGGGTGATTAGACTACGTAGGGCTTGGAGTCCTAGCTTAGGGGGGATACTAGGATAGAGAGATTCAACGTCAAACACGAATAAGAAACTATTAGATGGTGGGTGTAGGTTTTCTAGTGATTGGATTAGTGTGTGAGAGTCTTTTAGATATTGTGGTTGGAGAAGGAGGATTGGTAGAAGTTGGTGGTGTAACCACTTTGATTTTTGTTCAAATAAGGAGTTATTATATGAACAAATGGGCCGGAAACCCATAGGTGTTTTGTGTAATTTAGGGAGGAAATAGAGGTTGGATACTTGATATCCTTTTTTGGGTTTGTGGAGGATGAAATTAGCTTCAATTGGGGAAAGTGTACCTAAGTGGTTTGTTATTATGTTATTAAGGCGGTATAGTAACTCTTCCAAGGGGAAGTGGCTGACTCTCTTATAGGTGGTAGAATTCGAGAGGTGTTCTATGGCTTTGGTGTAGTATGTGTCTTTATCTAGAACACATACTCCCATATTTTTATCGGTTGGGAGGATGATAATGTGTTTGTTGTGTTGGAGGCTTTTAAAGGCTCTAGAGAGGTGGTATGGGATTCTAGTGTTTATGGGCTTAGTGTTGTGTGCTATTTGCTTAAGGATGTGTTGGTGTTTTTCTATTATGGAGACTAGGGGTGGATATTCTATGGGTGGCATCCAACTAGGGTTAGGTAGTTTGAAGGGGTTGAGAGGAAGTGAAGGTGTATTTCTAAAAAAATGTTTTAGCTTGAGGGA
Source organism: Azolla caroliniana (assembly GCF_043228905.1). Classification (NCBI taxonomy): domain Eukaryota; kingdom Viridiplantae; phylum Streptophyta; class Polypodiopsida; order Salviniales; family Salviniaceae; genus Azolla; species Azolla caroliniana. The sequence goes on along the minus strand of NW_028230445.1, from coordinate 12,419,567 downwards.
TCTAGAGAGGTGGGTGAATTCTTTTAGGATATTGTTGGGGGAGGGAGGTGGGGATGGTAGGATATGCTTAAGGCCTAGGTTTAGCAATTGTGTTTCATTTTTAGTGAGGTTATGTTTAGAGAGGTTATGGATTTTACTATGAATTACTTGTGTACTAGTAAGAGGTTTCTAGAAGTTGGTTCTAGGTTTTTTATTTCGGGATTTGGGGTGTGAAAGGAAGGGAAATAGTTTCTGTTTTCCCCCAAACCACATATATGTGTCTTGGGTGGAGGGGGATCTATTAAGTAGGTAGAATAAACGTTTGCTAGGGTGTATGGCGTGTCTAAACCGTTTGTTAACGCGTTTAGCACGCCTAGCTAGCCGTTTTTTGGTCTACTAGGTTGTGGGTCTCCTAGTGGTTTTGCTCATCAGTATTGTTCTTCTCACTTCCCATCCGGAGGGACCTGTTTCCTAACACGAAACTGTTGTCGGTACGTTCTCTCTGCCTTCGGTCTTGCTCTTGCCAACCGGTACCATTGCGAGCCAACCCGCCTCGTCCACCACGCCCACGGGGCCAATCTGCCTCCATGTACAACATCCGGCTTTCGGTGGGTGCACTTGTTGACGCACCGACGTGGTTCTCCTCTACAAGGAGCATCAACTGTAAGTCGAAAAATGACGGTGTATTCTCCCTTGTACATATCGCCATTCAGAACGCTTTGAACTTAGACGTTAGGCCCCCAAGACAGATCTGCACCATCTCATCTTCCTCTACAGTGACGTTGATAGAGGCAAGTGAGTCACAGATCTCTTTGATTCGGGCCGTGTAATTGGCTACCGACATGTCCTTCTGTCGAACATTGCTCAACTCCTGTCACATCTTCTAGGCCGTAGTGGTTGCTGCGAAAACCTTGTTCAAGTTTCCCCAAGCCTCTTTTGGCGTCTTGGCATCTCGGACATGGCTCATCAGCTGGTCTCCGACACTGGACGCAAAGCAGTACATCACTCTGCTTGCCGCTTGTTCCCACACTGGGAAGTCCTTGTGTGCCGCATCAGGTGTTATGTCGTTAGCTCCGACAACATAGCTCCAGTAACCATGCCCAAGTAGGTACTGGTGCATCTTGTATGACCAAGATGCGTAGTTGGATCTATCGAGCTTCCACACCGGGAGCGAGCTAGCCATTCCTTTGTCCATCACTTCTCTTTCTATTCTTACCAGGTCTTAGGGTTTGTCTCTAGACGTTGATGTCGACTGCAAAGGTTCTCAACCCTCACACTCTGATACCATGAGAACACGAAGGTGCAGAAGCGTTAGACAACTACCTTAGCCAGATAGTAACATAGAGAGAGAGAGACAGAGAGAGAGAGAGAGAGAGAGAGATTAACACACAGAAGGTACGCAGGAGAGACAGAGAAAGAGCATAACAACTTAAACCTATATCAACAACTCTATAAAATTCTCTCTCTGTACATACAACGTGCTCGACAACACTATTTATACAAGTCCTAAGAGGACTGACAGAAGTACGGTGTACTTCAATGCTCACATGAGCGTCTGACACTAACTACGAGAAATTAACTACCTAGTAGTCTAGGCTGCTACTAGGCTTCCGGTTACTGTTGGATCCGACTCCCCAGCTCACCGGCTCACCGATCCGGCTCAGGCTTATTCAGCCGATCCGGATCCGGTTGAGCTTGTCACTCAACAACAACACTAGTACTATTCTCCAACCATCCAAGAATTGCATAAGGTGTTCAAAGTATAACCCCTTTGAACCAATACTTCAAGAAATTTTTGACCTTAGACAAGTGAGAGTATCTAAGGACCATTGTTCTTGGTACCATCGTTAAGAGTTCAACAATTGTTACTTGCATTATCATTGTGGATCAATGGTAGTGCAATTCATGGAATAATACCACCAGTTGTATCTTGGAAGACCGGTTCCACAACTAGAAAAATCCATGGTCATATTTTCTTTTATTTTGGAGACTTGATACTTTCAAGAGTCATTGCTTGAGAAAAACTTTAATGAATCTTCATGTTGACAACTTGCCACTTTATAAACACTTCAATGAGTCATCATTGTGTAATTGCTTCAATGACCTATTGCTTGAGATTTCATCTCTTCCCAAGTGCTTAACTAGCTTTTTTGACTCATTGCTCTAGAGCACATCAACTTGTTGATTTGAGGATTCACCATTTTGTGAACACTTCAATGACTCATCAATTTGAGGAGTCACCTCTTTGTTGCTCAACTATTATTTGGTTGAGTGACTACAATTGTCAACACTTCAACAAGGAACTACCTTGAATCTCTACTTTCTAACATATTTGATAAAACATCAATTGAACGAGTAGCATTTAACTAATTAGAGCAATACATCAAAAACTTCATTGACTAATCTTGGCCCAAAATGCATGCATCTAATAGCAAATTTGCAAATATGACTTCGATGTTCTCATAGTGACCATAGTCTCTACTTGGACTATCAGTAGCTGTGAATTGGTCAATGGTGAAACTATATATAACGCCTGAGGCATTAGCAAGTGGTGTTGAATATTGTTGTCGCACTCAACCCTCATGCCTTTTAAGGAGAGGGGGGGCAAAGATACTCTAGTTTCCAAGGTATAATAGTGATTTTTCTGGACTACATGTCATGATTTTGATAATGTCTTTGGGTCTTACAATGTTGGAGTCTGAATCATGAAAGTCAAAGGCTGGCTTTTACCAAGACAGTCTTCAAGACTTCCTCTCAGCCTACTGTTATTACAATTTGTCAAACTATACATCACCTTGATTTTATTGAGACAACACAATCATGCATGCAGAAGCAGAAATATTACAAAGAATGTTCTCAAAAAGGAATAAATATCATTTTGAATGTGCATATACGCATCAGGCATTCATTGAAAACCTCTCAAATTAGGAATAAATATCATTTTGAATGTGCATATATGCGTCAGGCATTCATTGAAAACCTCTCTCTCTCTCTCTCTCTCTCTCTCTCTCTCAAACACACACACACACCCCATCGGCTAGGCCCCCCATCTCATAGATCACAATCAGTCTCCCATGGATCTCTCTCTAACTCTCTCTCTCACACACACACCCCATTGGTTAGGCCCGTCTCATAGGTCGCAATCAGTCTCCCACGGATGCTAATAATATCACAATTTCGTGCTTTTGATCTCAACTACACAATTTGTGTTCCAAATATAGCTTCTCATCTCCCTCTTGTGTGCATGTACGCACATTTGATCAACCGCACAATTTTTTGTATTCCAAATAGAGCTTTTTTCCCAATGAAAAGATGAATTCTCCACACCAATCGCAGAAACCAATAAATTCCCAATCGCCGAAGTAAAAAAAATGATAATACACTGACCGATCTAACCACATTATAAACCAGTTTCCAAAACACAATCGAACTGCCACGGATTGAACGCTATACTCTTCTGATCATCGTTGCTGTCATCATTCAAACACGATTCGACTTGCGCCCTGTGTTCTTTGTATTTCCCATTATATTCATAGATCTCGAGATCCCCCCAAGGTGTGGATGCCGTGTCCCCAGTAAGTCTGAACCATCTGGGAGTGAAGTCTTGCTTTAAGGCTTCTCTCTGCCTCTTCTCCGCTCGTTGTCTTTCCTCCATCCTATATTATATATATATATACATATATTTCCAAATCAATCCATTGCACAAAGATATAGAGATATTTCCATGGAGAGTCAACTCTTTTTGACCAAAATACCCAAAGAAGACTTATACTCTTCCAAGTGTGGCACACAAAAAGATGTTTCCATAACCATCAAATGGATCACCTCGTTTTCTCTACTCCAGCCTTGTTTAGGTCGCCCATCTCTAGAGCATATCGGTCAGGACGGAGGCGTGAGTCTGATGCAAGAAGCTTCTTCGGTGCAGTCTGAAAACTATTGATCTTGTGTGCAAAATATGTGTACTGGAATTTATCACTTATAGGCTTTTCTGCAACCTTCCATACCTGGAAATGAAACAAAGAAACTGAAGTTACTGAGGAATATTATCATAAGAGTACATCAAATCAAACAATCCCCTAGGCTGATATGTAGAAGAAACAACACATCTAAGCAAAATTACCTCCTTTAGCTCAGTGCCAGGAAGAGGCTCGCCCTCCATGTCACATGGCTGATAGTTCATCGATTCATTCCATTTACCTGTTATGAGAAGCTTTGGTTCCTCATCCCTGTTATACACATATCCATCCACTTCGTACCGCCCAGCTCTATTCATTCAAAGAAACCAAAACATAAAAGGCATTTCATTATAGTGAAGTATTCAAGATTCCTAAACTTGAAGACTGGCTAAAATTGAAAAACTAGATGGATGAAAAGCACAAGGCCAAAACCACACTACTCTTCATTTCCTATCCTTAAGGAATAGATGAGGAAGAAACATCAGGCATAAACCACTTTCCTCTTCATTTCTTATCATTAAAGAACGAAGGCATACCCAAACCAGCCACAAGGTTGAAAATACAGCACCACTTTATCTCCGGTGGTTAGGTTTGTCATGATCATTTCCCCAGGGGAATCAAACCAAGTTCGGCCAAAGATGAGATTATTAACTTTTGTCGGAGTAGGCACAAGGTCTAGAACATCACCTGACCTTTTCAATGTGACTCTTGTCCTGTGCCAGAAAACAAAACATTTAGTAAAGAAAGGTATACATTTTAACTACAGAAAATCCCCCTCTCATATCACTAGGAACAATGCTAAATTACAGTAAGCTTTTAATAGCCAGGGTTACATAATAAATATCAAAAGAGCAGGAAAATCAGTAAATGTCAAAGTTGATAAAGAATTAAACAATCTCCTAAATCACATACAGTATATTGTAGCAAAATCAAGAACGTCCTGGGTCTATAAAAACATTATTGTGTTCGTGATTATCAAGAACATCCTGCATTTGTGCATATTCATTAACACAATTTGTAAGTGTGAATGATGCCCAGTTCATGCTTGACCATGAGCTTCATAACACATTCTAAGCGAACCTTAAGTAAGAACTTAAAAAATACAGAGCGTTGATTGAATATGGATACAGACGAGTTTCTTTCCCAGTTATTATCTACTCCCTAAATGGAGTTTTGATTTTAGATTTCTCATTCAATTTGTTCTCCAAACTTCTTTTTCTTTATAATTGTTTTTCAAACTTCTGTCTCTCGTATATCGCTCCTCCCACTTTTTCTACACCTTGCCCTTGACTCAGTGTTGCACATCCTTATTTCTTTCTTTTTCCCATAAATTAGGATCGTCCCCTAGAGGTAAGCCATGTTTCTTTTATTACCTCATTTACCAGGGTTCAAACCTCACTACATGCACTAACATTACTAAATGCAATGTGTAAGGGTTGAATGCATGAACTGCTGCTCTCTGACACACAACCTGAACCTTCTACGCTACATCGGTTCTTGCTTGTCTGCGTCCTCGTCAATCCCTCCTCTGGTTGTTTCTCTTTTCCTTGTTATAATTGTCAGCATGTTTTCGCCAGTAGTATACATATTCTGGATTTTACAGGACTCACATTCTGCTCTCTGTCAGACAACCTTACCTTCTACACTACATCTGTCTTCTCATTCTTTCTTGCTTTTCTATTTCCTCATGAATCTTTGCTCTGGTTGTTATTTCTTTTTCTCTTGCTATAATTGTCAACATGTTGTTGCCAGTCATGTACATATTCTTGCTTGACATTTCATCTTGACCCCTCTCATCATAGTCCCATGGGTTCATTTATCCGTTGATATTATCACTATACCAATGCTTTTGATACGCTCTATGCATAATTCAACAAGTTATCAAACTCAAGAATAAGTTCAAACTACAGAGAACCTACACATTGTTTCTTTAAAACATAAAATATTTTCATAACCAACCAAAAAAAATGTCCAAACACATCATTCTCTTTAATGTCACTGAAAATTATATCATTACCATTTTCATAAACCAACTAAATGTCAGGCATATACCATCCATCTTATTTATCACTTGACAATAAAATGCATTCATAATTTCCTATACCTTCCAACAGGATAAACATCAACAGAGTTTCCAAGAAACTTTGTTCTCAACTTTGATGTCACAGTATACATAAAATGTTCATTCTCTGCATGCCCACAGCTCATCGGGGGATGATGGCTGACCTGTCAAAAGCATAAGAGAAAACAGTTAGTTTGATATATGTTTTCCATTGAATGTCTTTTGAATAGGGACGTCTGGGAGAAGGGAACTATCTACCTGTTCAGAGATGAACGTGATCCCCTGATGGTTCACCATCTCATAGGTTTCCCCTAGAATGGGATTAAAAGGCTTCCATGGCCTTTGATAGGCATAGTAAACTGATACAGCCCAGCTGGCTACATAATGTCAAAAAACAAAATAACAAAATAAAATGTCATGTTCAATTTTTGGAGCCTCCTTACAATTTGCTTCTAAAGAACACCCACAAAAGTAACTGTGTAAAGTTACTAGAAATCTCTGTAATATCAAAATCCCATTTTGTTTTATCCAAACCTAGCACATTGCAGATGTAAACAAACTTCAAACTATCACTTACATGCATAAACCAATTTTAGATATGGATCCTCACTCATATCTGCCAGGTCAAGAAGGTGTGTATACTCCATCAACTGCATTACAAAATTCCAACATAAAGAACATGCTTCTCCATCACATCATATAGCTAAATTCATCAAGGTGTATGGTTCTTTTAACATAGCATTGTACATTACATCTTATGATCTCCATTATGTTACATTGTATGGCATTACCTCAGCCATCTTTTGGACCATTGTCATTGGCTCGAAGATGAACACAGGAAGAGTAACCATAGAGGTCACATCAGACCCAATGTATTTGTGCATCATTTTCCAATATCCTTCTCGGTCCTATAAAGCACAGAACTAAGAGTCAAAAACATTAAAAAACCCTTAGTACTTGGATACGCTTGACAAAAATGAAAGGCAAAGGAAAAAATGTGTGAGAATTGTGTCTGCTTCTTTCTTCCAGTAATGTGCAGAAACCTGAAACAATACTGACCAACTCCAGGTTTCAAAAATATCAAAAGGATTTTGCTTTTTTCATCTTGTCTGCGTGCGTGAGTGTGAGTGAGTGCGCTCGTGTGTGTGTGTGTGTGTGTGAGCGTGTGCGTGTGCGTGCCTGCACGGCCTAACCAGATTTGTTTCTTTACCAACAGTTTATCAGAAAAAGAACAAAGCTGAATGCAAATGTTGAAGATTGGTGAGGACGATAATGATGATGATAACACTTAAAAACTAAGGAAGGAAGGAAGGAAGGTACAAATACCTCTTGTTTCAATCGTCCCTTCCTGGCTTCTTCTTCTGCATCTTCTTGACCTCCGTCTGGATTGATAACCTCCAATCCTTCATATCCAAGCAAGCTATGAAAACATTAAGAGTTCAAAAAGAAGAAGAATTTTCGGTTCAAAAAGTCAGGAATAGCTCTTCAAGGAAGGATCTGGATGGATGGATATTGAACGAAACTTAATTGAGAATGAACGATGGGGATACAGAGAGAGAGAGAGAGAGAGAGAGAGAGAGAGAGAGAGAGAGAGAGACCTGTTCACTGACTTGTGCATCGCATTGCCGAGGCTTGAGAAACTGGAAGTGATGGAGGAAAAGAATCCGCTGCCACCGCCTCCATTGCGAGTAGTCATAATTTCTGTAGAGAAGAAGAAAGAAATAGATCTGGAGAGGAAGAAACCCTAGGTAGATGTAGCTTAGCTGTAAATGCAGACAGAAAGATGGATCAGAGAGATCTGAAGGGGGAGGAAGAGGGAGGAAGATAGAGACAGTCAAAAAGTTAAGAAAAGGTACTCCTTCTCCTTCTCCTTCTCCTTCTCCTTCCCCAATAATAGAGAAACAAATAAGAATAATAATAATAATAGAGGAGGTATTCCATCCATTTATGCATTCATTGAGTATGTATGTACATACATTATGTACATACATAATGTAATTCATTATTGATGATGATGATGATGATGCTGTTGTTGCGCGACTCACAATTTAAATTTAATTTGTGGGTTATTCAATATTTGTTATTCTTTTATTGTCTATAATATACATATATACTCACTCACTCTCCTGGGGGAGGGGGGGGGGGTATTCAATATTTGTTCTTGCTTCGAAAATGGCCTACTTTAATCATAGGAACTATAATTAAGTGGTAGGCTAAGTAATATGGCAAATTTAAACTCGAATAAATGGATCAACCCATTAGAACCACACCCATCTAAAATGTTTTACTATAAGGAACATTTTCATGCAAGTACTCTGAGTTGGGTTTCATATATGACCAAAATATCTAGATATGTCCTTACCACATGTACTAAGGGTTTGTCATTGGACAACTTAGAGTATCATCCCATCAACTTGAGATTAAAAATGGTTGTGCTAATGGAGTTCCATAGAGAAAATGATATGTAGATCATGTTACATAACAATAGAGAACAAGTACCATTTTACATGCAAATGTCTAGCTTACGTCGAGGTAAGAAAAAAATATCCAAGCATACTTTGACCCTCTCCCAATTATTGGGTAGGAGCCGAAGGGTCGACATCTTCACTATAGGAGAGAAGATCTTGTCGTAGTCGACTCCATGTTCTTGATCTTGTCGTATTTGTATATGTAGTCCAAACCTGGTTGATAAATGAAAAGAGTTGCATATGCGGAAGCTTGTACACAAGACACAACCGACTCAACCGGACAGCAAAGGACAATTAGGTATACACAGAGAGGGAGAGACAGAGACAGAGATGAGCAGACACAAACTATATTCAAAATAATAATACTATGTACATCAAGATGTGCTCAGTGAGCACTCTTTATACAAGCGCTGATAGTGGGCTAACACAAATACTGGCAAGTAGTTTAATGCTCACATAGGAGCGTCTGACATTGACTATACCTAATATATTCCTATCACTAAACATAGGAATATAGGCCCTAACGATCTGTCGGCTCTCTTGGGTTATCCAGTTGTCAGCTTCTTGAGCCAATCAGGTATCTGACCTCCCACTGATCCAGCTATTGGCTTCGGTAGCTGATCCTTCAACCGGTCCGGCTTCATGTTGTGCTTGTCTCTCAACGCTTCCCCTCAAGCTCAACTTGAGGTTTCTTCTTCCACTCTTTTTGTCATCTTGCCTCCTGGCCCGCACTCCATGACCCGTCCGGTCCTATGCTCCTTGACCCATCTGGTCAGCTTGTCTATTCCTAAGACCCTCGACAGCCTTCTCCTTGGCTCTGCAGATTTAGCGCCCTTCGACCTATTGGCTCCTCCGTATCAGCATCGGCTTGAGCTTCCTCCTCATCCATTTGGCCTTCATATGATTTGGCTCGTCCTAATCATTCCTCTCATCTGAATCGGTTATCTCTGATTAGTCTACATTGTTAACCAATTTGGTTGTCTCTGATTCGTCTTCAATATGACCTTTGGCTATCTCGGCCCAAGACTTTTCAACTTCCTTCTCTTTTTTGGCTCTGCCCTTATGTTCAACTAGCTTGGGCTCGCTCATTTGGTCGCTCCCTCCTGCAATCGATCTTCCCTTAGCCAATCTTCTTTTAATTGTTCTATTGTCTGATTCGGCTTCCTTGGCCGATTTGACTTTCTCGTGTTCAACTCTCTCATCAAGTCTCCCTTCGACTCTCCCCCTCAAGTTCGGTAAGTCGAGGTGTTGTAGACCAAGCATACCCGGGAATTGCCACAACTTGTCAAGTATGAGAGAATTGGTGAAGACATAGGCCATCTGTCGATCCGTCAGAACATACACCAATTCCACTTCACCAGAGAGAACTCACTTGCGCACGAAGTGGTAATGTACTTTGATGTACTTCGTTTGAGCATGGAAGACAGGGTTCTTCACTAATTGGATACTGTTGAGGTTGTCACAATAAATCAATGTCGGGTTGGCAACCTCTACCTACGGATCCTTTATATAGCCCGGGGCCTCCATTATATATAAAGAGGTTATATCACATGCATTCATGACATCTTTTATAAACCCCTTACCCGTATGTTTATTATTATTATAGAGACCCTTTTGTAAAAAAACAGTTAATAAAAATACCACTTAGTGCAAATATATATTTTGACAACAACTCATTTTAAATGCCCTTACATAGAAAACACATGTATGTTCAATATATGTGTGTATATATATATTGTATTGTATTGCATGTGTTGTATATATTTTATGTATGGCATGCGTGTATGTATCTACATGTTATAAGTGCATGTAAGTGTAATGATATATGTGTGTGTATATGTATGTTTATTTGTGTGGATATGTATGTATCTTTGTGTATGTGTCATCATGTGTTCTATATATGTGCTTGCATGAACATATTTTAAACATGTCACTACATCAAAATAAGCTAGTAGTGATGCCAAAACACATCATTATTTGCGCTGCTTATATAGCATCATTGTGCAACAACTTTTGAAAAGATTAAATTTTGCTTTTACTTTTTTTAATTTTTTTTTTCTTCTCTTTATTTTATTTTATTTTATTTTATTAAATATACTCCATTGGTATTAAAATGAAAATGGCCAAAGGCAATATACAAAATTGTCCAACAATCCAATGTTTGTAATTAAAGATAATTCATTTCCTTCAAACAAACATGAGGAATAGCCTTTAATATTTCCTTCGAACTCTTCTGCAATAAATTATCCACAATCACTAAACCGGTCTTTGACATGCATGCTAATGATGACTATTATTTTGTGTACCAGATAGCTACCTCGATGATGTCAGGAACAATACTAAGATAGAGAAGGAATAAGTGAGCGAGACGGAGAGAAAGAGAGAGAGAGAGAGAGAGAGAGAGAGAGAGAGAGAGAGAGAGAGAGAGAGTGGTGATAAGAAAGATATGTATTATGAGAAGAGAATATACAATGGTGGTTAAAAGGCTTAAGACTGGCGTTGAACCAATTTGGTTCAACATAATGCCTAGTGCCCTCTTTTATAGTGTTTTTAGGAGTAATCCTAAAGCTTCTAGAATGTTCTAGAGAAATCTGGAATATACACTAATTTCCTATAATAAAATGTAAATGAAAATAATATCCTACGTATTACAATAGATGATCTAATGGTCAAGAGCTCGACCCATATAACCTAAGGTCATAGGTTCGAGTCTTGCCATATCATGACACTATCCCTCCTTTAAAACGACGAGTGTCACAAGTCGTCTTGGATTGAGAACCCGGTTTGTGTGGATATTGACGATGGAAGTCTTTAAGAAGAGCACGAGCATTGGTCACATTCTCGATCGGTTCCCAAGTACGTTCGTTGGGGCTATAGCCTAGCCAATCGACTAGATAGTAGAGCTTGTTGCGAACAATCTTGGAATCAAGGATGGCGGCAACCTCGTACTCCGGCCCATCTTCAAGCTCGATCGGGGGTGGAGGTTGTATAAGACGTCCTAGGATGGTGCTCTCGTGATAGGGTTCGAGGAGAGAACTATGAAACCTCGGATGTATCCGAAGTTGAGGAGGTAGATCGAGACGAAAAGCGACATCATTAATCTTTCTGATAATACTTAAAGGACCTAATCGCCGATAATCCAACTTCTCACATGGGCGAGTAGTCTTGATGTGTCGTCGTAGCAGCCACACCCAATCTCCAATATTAAAACTGGATGGAAGTCGATGACGATCCGCGTAGACCTTGTGTGTTTGTTGAGCTTGTTGGAGATGAGTAGATAAATCCACTTGTATCTTGCGTAACTGCTCCAAACAATCCTCCGCGCACGGATTTGTGGACACCTCTCGGGTTTCAAGTACACTCCACCGGGGGTGACATCCCGTATAAGCATAAAATGGTGTAACTTTAGTGGATGCGTGGATAGAGTTGTTATAGGCAAATTCAGCGAAGTGGAGAATATATGCCCAGTCATCCTGATGATAGCTGAGAAAGCACCGCAGATACTGCTCCAACGTTTGATTTGTTCGTTCAGCTTGGCCGTCGGTTTGTGGGTGGTAGCCGAAGGAGAGGTTACAAGTGACATTGAGCATGTTAAAAAGGTGTTTCCAGAATTTTGACACGAACTGGGTTCCACGGTCGCTGATGATACTATCGGGAAGTTCATGATGCCGACATACTTCACGCATGACAATTTCGGCAGTGTCTTCACTGGAGATCTCCTTAGTACATGGCAAGAAATGAGCCATCTTCGTATATCGATCGACCACCGTTAGAATCGCATTGAACCCCTTAGAGACTGGAAGATCTGTGATGAAGTCTAGAGCAATGGATTGCCACGACTTGCTTGGAATTGGTAATGGTTCTAATAAACCATATGGATGATGCCTTGGCATTTTTGTTCTACAGCATGTATCACAAGTCCGAACAAATCATCGACAAATTGTCGCATATAGGGCCACCAGAATGATCGTTATACTAAATCTAATGTTTTCGTACTACCAAAAATGCCCAGTTGTATATGTGTCATGACAGTTTTGTACTACTCGAAGGCGGCAAGAACCATTAGGAACATACAAAAGTTCTTTAAAGAAGAGTAATCCATCATGGTATTTGAATTGCCGATAGTCCGTACTTGGTGGTTGCGACTCTGAACATGACGCTTGAGAGGGATCAATTTGTGCTAGTATAGCTTGGGCGAACGCATTTGTCTTCAAGTCTTCACGTATGGTATCGATAACGCGGGAATCCATGGGCATGTCAAAGATCTGTGTTGCTTGAAGTCGTGCCGGTCCCAAGATGACTTGTTTTTGGTTATCGAAAGCTGGCTCGCCGAGACGGGGTGCTAGATATGAACGCCGTGATAATGCATCTGCCTTCCCTTGGTGCTTCCCCGGACGATATGTAATTTTGAAGTCGAAACGCGTGAGGAAGTGGGCCCACCGAGCTTGACGTCGATTCAACACACGAGCATCCTGAAAGTAGGCAAGATTCTTGTGGTCACTAAATACAGTGACTGGATGAGAGGATCCCTCCAGAAAATGCCTCCATTGCATAAAAGAATCCACCGTTGCCAATAGCTCCTTATCATGAATTTCGTAGTTGATTTCGGCGGCGTCAAAATTGCGTGAGTGAAAAGCCACGGGATGTAGCTTCTCATCATTCCCCTGTTGTGACAGAATGCTCCCCAATGCAAAATCCGATGCGTTAGCTTCGATAATGAATGGTTTTTCCGGATCAACATGAGCTAGAATTGGAGCCGATGTAAATGCCTTTTTAAGACTCTCGAAAGCCATGTCCGTTTCTTCAGACCAAATGAACGGTTGTCCCTTCCTGGTAAGTTGTGTGAGAGGTAGAACGATCTTTGAGTAATCTTGTATGATCAACTTCTGGTAAAAATTGGCAAAGCCTAGGAAGCATTGCACATCCCGCACCGAACGCGGAGTCTGCCATTCTACCACCGTTTTGACCTTAGCTGGGTCCATGGAGATGCCTTCTGACGAAATGATGTAGCCGAGAAATTCTACTTGGTTGCACCCGAAACTACATTTTTCCAGCTTTGCATACAGACCATGTTCTCGAAGTCGTTTTAGTACTAATAGTACATCAGAATCATGTTCTTCTTGGGTCTTTGAATAAACCAGTAGATCATCCAAATAGATGATCAAACAATCATCCAATAGATCTCGGAATATATCATTAGCCATGTGCTGGAAGACTTCCGGCGCATTAGTGAGGCCGAACGGCATGACCGTATACTCGAAGTGCCCATATCTGGTGCAAAACGCGGTCTTCCATTCGTCTCCTGGTCGGATCTGTACGAGGTTATATGCTCCCCGTAAGTTGATCTTCGTGAAGAACCTGGCACCATTGATCCGTTCTAAAAGACTTGAGATAAGGGGAAGAGCATACCTATTCCTGATTGTAACCTTATTCAAGCCACGGTAATCTACAACGAGATGAAGCGATCCATCCTTTTTCTTGACGAAGAAAATGGGCGCACTGGCTGGAGATTTCGAATGCCGAATGAAACCATTTTCCAAATTCTCCTCTATATAGTCCCGAAGGACTTCCAGCACGGTTGGTGACAAATTGTAGATCGGTCCCCATGGCGGCTCTTTTCATGGTTGTAAATCGATGGGGCAATCGTACGGTCGATGATGAGGAAGTGTGTTGGCTTGTACTTTATTGAACACATCGGCGTAATAACGATACTTCTCGGGAAGTTGAACGGTGGATTCTTCTTTAGTGGTGCTGGAGGGGTTTACTGATATTGCAAAGAGGAACATTTCCTCCTTGCGCCCTTCTTTACGCAACTGACGTAGCGAAATGGTTGCCATCTTGTGAGTTGACCCTTGGGTTTGTCGACACCGGATTTCTCTTGTTCTCCAATCTATTTTTGGGTTATGTAACTCGAACCACGGTAATCCTAAAACTATAGGATGTTCTGGGATACTAATAATATTAAATGATACTACACATGCTAAGTTATATAGGACAATATTAATGGGCTTTGACTCTTCTATGATATTTCCGGAAGCAATGGGACGTCCATCAATGACTACTACAGAGGCTGGACACTGGAGTTTTCTTAGGGATATCTTATGAGCTTGAGCAAATTTCTTATCCATAAAGCAAGAGTTAGCTCCGGAATCTAGGAGTGCTAGGACATGTATTGGAGGGGTACTTTTAGTACTAACTATTACTTGGGCTACGAACACATCACTAACTTGCTTAGAGGGAATGGAACCACTAATGGGCTGCACAGATCTAGGGATGTCCAACCAAACGGCTCCTATTTTGGCTGGACTTAGTCGTTTAACTCTTCTTCTAACTGATTAAGGACATCGAATTTGTTCGCTAGATCTGGGCTATTAGTACTATTAGGACTATAAGATATCCCTACTAAAATAGGCTTGGGTTTAGTACAATTAGAACTAGCGACTATTTGGTTTACCTATCTTCTTGGCCTATGGAGGCAATTTATTGCAATATGTCTTGGTCCACCGCAGTACAGACATAGTCGATTTGTACGGCGTCACTGCTTTTCTTCTTCGGATAATGGCCCTCGACGACGTGTAGTGTCAATCTCCATCGGAGTCGGAGTATTCGCTGGAGGCGCATTATATGACTCCCTCGGAAAAGGTCTTGCTACCACTGAGGCGTAGGTGGGCTCTGATCTTGCCCTCGGCATCTGTAGCTGTTGTTCCGAACGTCGCTCAAAGAGGCGGTTGTCACATCTCACCGCGCGACTGATTGCTTCTGTTAAGGACTTTGGCTCTTCGGGGAAGGTCAAGAGTAAATCCTTGACGTCGTTGCGTAACCATAACGGAATTGCTCCATCAACGCTTGATCATCCCAAGGGATATCTGCGGCAAGTAGGCGAAAATCTATAGCGTATGCGGAGGCTGGATGGTCACCTTGGTGTAATCGCCGAATTTCATTGATTGCGGTCTTGATGCTGTCAGTATCTCCGAAACATGCTTTAAACTCACCTAGAAACTCTTCAAAATTGTTGAGTAATGGAGATTCCTTTTCTAAAAGTGGAGCGAACCATGCCAATGCTGAGCCACTTAACAATGTGCCTACTAAACCCACTTGTGATGCATCGGTGGGATATCGGGAAGGATGCATTTGAATAACTAATCGTACCTGGTTAAGGAACCCTCTAAATTGCGATCGCGTTCCATCAAACTTCGTGGGAAGGCCAATCTTGGGTTCTTTATGAATCCCTTGTGTTCCGGGCCCTTGTTGTTGCATCGCTACGATGGTTGCTTCGAGTTGTTGCACGCGTAACGCAAGTTCCCCATGTTGTTGTTGCGTTTGCTGCTTTTCTAAGGAGATTTGCTGAAGATCTCCCAACAACCGTTGGTTTTCTTGTTCCAAAGCATGGAACTTCTCTTTCAAGCATTGAAATTCCGAGAAAACAGATTGATATTCTTCAACACTAACAGTGGCCATGGGATGAAAGAAAAGAGGAATAAGAGATTAGTAGGAAATGAGAGAGACAGAAGGTAGGAAAATTGGTTCAAACTGTCAGGAACAGTACTAAAACAGAGAAGGAATTAGTACTAAACGAAGGATTAGTACTATGAGAGGTGTAGAACTTCTTTGAGTGAAGGAAGAAGTGAGAGAGATGGAGAGAAAGAGAGAGAGAGAGAGAGAGAGAGAGAGTGGTGATAAGAAAGATATATATTATGAGAAGAGAATATACAATGGTGGCTAAAAGGCTTAAGACTGGCGTTGAACAAATTTGGTTCAACATAATGCATAGTGCCCTCTTTTATGGTGTTTTCAGGAGTAATCCTGAAGCTTCTAGAATGTTCCAGAGAAATTTGGAATATACCTTAATTTCCTATAATAAAATGTAAATGAAAATAATATTCTACGTATTACAATAGATGATCTAATGGTCAAGAGCTCGACCCATATAGCCTAAGGTCATGGGTTCGAGTCTTGCCATATCATGACAGATGATCACCCAAAGATCATACCCCTGTTCGATATCGACATTGTCGAAGTTGTCAACCCCTATAGCTGGGGAGGATCAGGATGTCAGCCGAGAACCTAACTGAAGATAGTAGAGGAACTCCGGCATGCCCACAAAGCCCTAGAACGAGAATTAGCAATCTCTCAATGAGTGAAGGCTTCGACACTCAAAGAAATAATCACGGCACAATCAAGGAGCCGCGATCGCTAAAAATAGCAAAGGAGCTCGCGCCCGCCGAGCGTTCGACATTGATGACCTTGCTATCTGACTATCGAGACATCTTCTCCTTGTCTTATAGCAATATGAAAAGGCCTTGACCTTCACTATTACCAACACCAAATTCATCTGAAGCAAGACGCCAGACCCATGCAACAACGACGTTATCGTTTTTTCATTGACTTGCATCACAAGATCTTGGGAAATCGTTGTTCTTCAACACCTGTTACAAATGTTGCATTTGTAGACAACAAACCTACCATGATACACATGCACTTGGAATTACTTCATCTCCACAACCCCTCAACAATCAACTTTATCACAAGAAGAGAATAATCCATCAACAACCCGGTTTATCACAACTTTCATATTCTCACATTAGCCATGTCGACTTTCGATTTATCATAACCTCAAAAAAACATGCTTTGTCCCCCACACCATCTTCACTCATCCTTATCCCACAAAAAAAATTTATTCATGAAGTCCGCATCAACCATCTCATCGATTATCACCACTTTCCTATACAAATAACAAACAAAATAAATCTAGAGTGTTTCCTCATCCCCTCATGATCTACTTCGGTTCCCACACCATCATCACTCATCCTCTCATCATGTCGATATTCATTATTCATATGCTTCAATCCCTACCACCACATCAACATCACTCGTCCTAATGATCAACATAAATCTTCTTCGTTCAATAGCTCGAGCTCACCATGTCACCGATTTCCATCAATATCCTGTATAGACAACAAACATTTAGTGTAAACAATTTCCTCGCCTACTCATGATAATCTGCTTCAAACCTCACACCATCTTCACTCATATCACTCAAAAGAATTTGTTTCTTAAGTCCACATCAACCAACTTGCCATCTCACCGATTGCCATCAACATCCTGTATAGACAACAAAATTTTAGTGTAAACAATTTTCTCACCTACTCATTATAATATGCGTCAACCCCCATGCCATATTCACTCATCCTTATCCCTCAAAATAATTTGCTACTTAAGTCCACATCAACCATCTCGCCGATTACCACCAAGTTCCTGTATAAATAACACCAAAATGAGTATAGAATGTATTCTCATCCCCTCATATATTTGCTTCAGCCCCCACACCATCAACACTCATCCTCTCATCATGGCAATATGCTATAAAGACAAATAACTACGTGACAAAAACGACAACTAGATCATGTTTGTTGCAATCCCTAAGAAAACTAAAATATTCTTCATTCCACCCACATCAACATCTTGCCGACCAACTTGCCATGTCGCCAACTACCACCAACATCATGTACGAACAACAAAAAAATGAGTCTAAAAAATTCCTCTCGTTATGACAATCTGCTTCAACCCCCACAACAACATCACATATCCTGACAAAAACAACATCTCTCATCTATGTTATGTCATGTTGTTTGTAATAAAGATGGTGCCGGTGGCGGGAACAACCAAGGAGGTGGTATGTAATTCCACTTGACATCAGCGGTTGCATCCAACATAATAGGAATAAATCACCAAACTCTACGAATTTTCATTCTTTTCTTATTAGTTTTGTTTCCAGAACCCTTATAACTATCATAATCACCTTTAATTGTATGTACCAATAAGTCCCAAAAAGACTTAACTTGATCCACAATGTGAATGTTTTCATCATTGTATAACTTGGAACACCTAGCTTTCCAAAGAACCCATAAAGCCAAAGAGGACACAATCTGGCAGACGTAACTCTGGGAGAAAAACTTGATTCCATGCAAGGAGCATGAAGTAGAGTATACCTGAAAACTTCTCACATGTAATGTCAAGGAAGAATAATGATGATGATAAAAAGTCATTTGTTGATCCAACCTTCCCTAGAAAACTGCACCCCACGTGAAAATCCCCGACCTATACTTACGACCTAGTAGCCTAAGAATTCGAAACCAAATATTTTTTGTGACAGCACATTCCCAAAAATACATGATGCAATGACTCACGTACAAAACCACACATAACGCATGACCGATCAGTCACAAATCCCCTCAGCAAATCAGTGAGCCTTTGGTCGGGAGCACATGAGCTTCCTACGCAAGCAGAGGCCTCAAACCACCCAACCGGGCTGAGCAAAACAAGAAACCTATAGCACTTGAGGACCCAATCCTATAGCAACTTCCCCTCTAAAATGACCGATCCTTGCAAATATATCAGTACTGGTCCC
Organism: Azolla caroliniana; assembly: GCF_043228905.1. Taxonomy (NCBI): domain Eukaryota; kingdom Viridiplantae; phylum Streptophyta; class Polypodiopsida; order Salviniales; family Salviniaceae; genus Azolla; species Azolla caroliniana. The sequence continues at coordinate 12,400,694 of NW_028230445.1, read as the reverse complement.
TTGACCCGATTGTTGAGGAGAGTAATTGAAGGTGTAACCTTGAGGAAGGGGATACCACAATTTTAATCGATGACTCTTTGAATTTAATGAAAAGTTCTTCAAATTATGACATAATTGCCGATTAACCTCATTTTTAGTCATATTAAAGGTACGAGGTAGATTGTTTAATTCAAGTAACGACATTTCTTGATAATTCATTCAAGAGGATAGATTCACATTTCACTTGAAAGGAAACGTACTTGAAGCTTTTCTTAAGTAAACCAAGAACCACAAAGCCACGACTAGGATATCATGTGTCCTTTTGTGTTTCCGCAATTTATGATTAATTGATATTTTATTTTATTTTAGAGAAAAATCGTTTAACTTTATTGATTTCGTTGTAGTCTAGATGGTTAGGATACTCGGCTCTCACCCGAGCTATTCGGGTTCAAGTCCCGACAATGTAAACATAATGTCCACATCATACGAAAAAACCTGACGGTACCTTATAATATGTCTAATGACATAACATACATGTATTGGATTATAATTGGGTTCTATAATTTGAATTATCCAAGAGTATTGAACTCACAAGTAAAATACTTGTACGAAAACTATAGCCTATATCATGGCTCCTTCTGTTCTTGCACATTTAATAGATAAGTGATATATTGTATTTGTTAAGAATACTCAATTACTTCTAGCTAATCCATTGTAGTCTAATTGGGTGGGTTACTTGCCTATCACCAGAGGAAATTGGGTTCCACTTCGGCAATGGAAAAACGATGTCATGTTTCAAGACATCTTAGGCCAAAAATGTTTTGTATATTACAAAGTCAATTCAAATTTAAAGTGATGTCATGGATAACATGATCCGGCCTGATTACCGAGGCCACCTAGCGAGCACACGAGCTCATAGAACTATATCCGATTAGACATTGCCTCCAAATTCCGGAGCATGAGCATACGGGCTTATGGACACAAGTTGGTAAGTGCAAAATAAAGGAGAGAAGAATGACACCACTATGATGTCGCAGACAAGATAGGATTATTAACACAACTCAGAGGGACCCAAGTAGGAATCACAAAGAGAACACCCTGATACAAGAATGCCAAACAAATGATTAAATACAGAGAAATCATATAGAGTTGGCCTTGGGCTGGAAAATATAGCTTTGAGTTCCACACACGTGCGCGCGCACACACACACACACACACACACACACGACTGAGCCTTTCCTACGCAACTAGAGGCCTCAAACCACCCAACCGGGCTGAGCGAAACATGAAACCTATAGGACTTGATGACCCAATCCTATAGCAACTTCCCATATAAAATGATCGATCCCTGGAAATATCCCATTACTGGTTCGCAATCATCCTCCCAGGACTTGAACTATCTAGAAGCAGATGCTATAAATATGAGGCCTAACTACCCTCATTTCATCATCTCTTGACTACGTCCAAAATTTGTTCTTGTGGTGGGTCAACTCTTGTAGCGAGCGGGCCAACACCAGGTACGACTCGACGCCACGACAATGGTATGGGACGTCGATCGAGGCTCGAGTCCGCCTCGATCCCTTCGCTTGGGGGTGGTCGGGTGGATCGACGCCCTTCTTTCTCTCTCTCCTTTCTTATTTCATATATCTTATATCCTTATTATATGCTTACATTAGATCATCGCTCTAACACTATGCACCTCTTTTCATGTGCGTACATGCACACCCTTGTTCCTACGTGGTCGGCAAGTTTTCTCCTGGTGGCCGGAATCCTCCACGATATCCACGCCCACCAAACCGCACATCCTCTAGCATGTGCCAATTAGTGAAGGAGTTGGGAATTCTGGATTGATCCTTAATCGTCTTCCTCTGATCCGTCTTCTTATTCCATCTCCTACCGCTTCTTGAAGACCTTGATACACTTCCTTGCAACCGATACAACCATTTTTGTCCGGTTGAGCTCCGCAAGGTGATATGTGGCATTGCCGTTGGCGCTCATCACCACAGACGGCCCGAACTACCATCTTGCAAACTTTTGCGCTGATTGCTGTTGGTTGTCGACGTTGTTGTCATAGACCAAAATCCATTCTCCCTCTTTGATCCTCCTTGGAAAGAGTCGGTGCATCCAGTTGAACCGTTCCTTGTTTTTCATTCGTGTCTCCTTCACCCTCTCTTTTGCTCACTCCACGTCTTCCAGTCATCTCTCGAGTTGTTGAATCCGTGCGGTTAGTAGCTCCTCCCGACTCATCTTGTCCATCCAGTGGAAAACTATCCATGAGGTGATTGTCCTTTCTACGGACATGATGGGTTTTTGTCCAAACATGAGCTCAGTTGGCATGTACCCTGTTATCAAACTATGCGTAGTTCGGTCAACTCACAATGCGTATGGCAGAAGTCGCGACCAATTCCCAACCCACCCATTGCAAGCTCGTGTGATTGCCTTCACAATCAGTCCATGCACTCTTTCAACCTTCCCATTCGCCTCATTAGTCATGGGAATTGTTACCTGGACAAGTATGGATGCGTCGGAGTCGGAAGGAAGTTTGGAGTCGGAGTCGGGGTCGGATCGATGACTCAACAGATAGCCGAATAGGATATAGTTAGTTACGAAGTTTTGTAATTCTTGATAATTATAAGCAGTAGGATTTCTTGATGAGAAAAGACCTTCGGGTTACCTATAAAAGGAACCGAAGGCACTGTAAAAATCTATCGTTTATTTAGTAATCAAAAGTTTAGTTAGGAAATCTCTGTGTACGTCTCTGTGTACGAATCGTCTTGGCTATTTATTTCCTTTTTGTCTAAGCTATATTATCTAAGTAACGATCTCAGTGTCATATCATCAATAAGTTTACAACTAATCCATGTCTATTCGTCTAACCACAACTTCTTGGTAGAACATTCGGAACGAACGTTCGTCTTATATTGTGTCGACAAAGTAGTAATTGTCGAGCGAACAACACAATATAATTGCCCGGTTACATCCGCACTTAGCAGAGAACAAGACGAATGGATGTCATCTGATCCGGATACACCAGTCGGTTGTAAACGTCCTCGTACATGTTCTGTTACGAAGGCACTAGAGAAAGACTCGGCTGCAGTTTATGTGGCATAGCCCCCATCTTGGTCTGGAACACAAATACCGGTTTTCCGATTCCGAATTGAGTTTCGGTCTTTCTTCGGTGTCGATTTACAAATGCCTTTGTCTGCCTCTGTTTGTGCTCCAATGCTGACATCGCATGTATACGATCTTCCTCTAACAACAATAAAGCTTCTTTTTGAACTTGCTAGTATCCGGAGTGTCGGAATTTGAAATTCGATCGGCATAACTGCTTCTAATCCGAAACCCATTCGAAAAGGTGTTGATTTGATAACTGTTTTGTACGACGTTCGGTATGCCCATAAAGCACTATGCAACTTTTGATCCTAGTCCGTACGATTATTGTTTACTATCTTTTTGAGTATCGTTTGGATGGTTTTGTTTGTCAACTCCGCCAATCCATTTGCTTGTGGATAGTAAGGAGTGCTTTTCTTATGAACCACTACATAGTATGTCGACAATTCATGAACAAGCTTATTAATAAAATGTGTACCTTGGTCGTTCACCAACTCTATTGGGCAGCCGAATCTACACCATATACTTTCGTACAAGAATTTTGCTGTTGAAGCTGTCGTATTATCCTTAAGAGTTTTAACTTCTACCCATTTCGTGCAGTAGTCGGTGGCAACTATAATATACCGACTACCTATTCTGGCTGTTGCCGGTTTGAATGGGCCTACAAAATCTAAACCCCATTTTTGGAAAGGTTCAAGAGGTAACACTGGTTGGAATGACATCCTGTCCCTTTCTGTCAGTTGTCCCATTCGTTGGCATAAATCACATTTCCCACAATATTCGACTACATCCTTCATCATTGTCGGCCACCATAACCGATTGTTCCATATTTTTCTGGATGTGGTTTCTCCAGCATAGTGCCCTCCTGCAATTCCATAGTGTGATTCCTGAAGGATGACCGATTTTTCGAATTGTCATACTGCTCTTCTCCAAATACCATCTGCTCCTTTATGATACAAAGTGTCGTTCAAAAGACAAAAATTTCGACTCTGCACAGCTAACCTTTTCCTTTTGTTTGCCGATAGATGTTCGGGTGGTATCCCAGTTGTAAGAAAGATTGCCATCTCTGAGATCCAAGCATCCTCACTTTCTTCATTTATCTCTTTGTTACCAATTAGGAACACTGTCTACACTCAGTCCTTCGAGATAGACCCCAAGGTGATTCTGTTGCGAGGAAGAGTAAGCGTAGATCGTAATCGGATACCACAGCGTATCCTATAAGCGTAGAAGAAGATGGCTACAACCAACTCCTTAATGCATAGATTGCGTGCGTATCTTACGCTTGCTACCCTACTTACGATTATGGGAGCAGACAACAGAGAACGTAATTTAGACAAACATAGAGATCAGAGAAGATAGTATTAATATTCTATTCCAACAAAAGCCTTACGCTCACAAAAATTACACACACCTCTTACAGAGGGTTTCTATTCTTTATATACATAGAGTTCGTTCGGTCAGGCTTCTCGTGTGCCGTTACATTTCCTTGTGTAACGCTCTACATATCGTTTTATATTACTCGCAGTATTACACGTCATGTGTCCATCGGTTACTATTCCGGCAGACAACACCTGGCACGCCTAAGGGACAATGCCTTGGTACGTCGGACCCACCCCTGCTATTCGACCTCCAAAATGTTGAGAATGCTTGGCTCTGTGTGTAAGTTCAGTTCCGGAACCAACGTATTGTCTTGTCCTTGTGTATCCGCCGTAGTCGGTTCCGCGGTGTTGACTGCCGTTTGCGTGGTTTGATCCGGCTCAGCAGGTTCGTTGGTTTTCGTCGTAGGTTGTGTTGCGGTCTGCGTACTTAGGGGTGGCTGAGGTTCTTCCATGACTGGTTCCTCTTCAGCGAAATCACGCGTTGTTGTCATTTCCTGGAGCTCGGCAAGGGGTTCTACTTGCTCCGCGGGCTCTGGTTCTGCCATAGACTCTGTGTCCTATTGTTCGTTTCAGATTGTCATTAGGCGATCCAATAGCTCCTCTTGACTTTCTTCAAAGTCATCTAACAGCTGTGTGAGCTCTTCGGAGTGCTACTCAGCTAACGCGCAATAGTCCAACGCCAAATCTTCGCGTATTGCGGCCACACCCTCATCGTTGAGCTTGTAGAAACCTCTACCTTCCTTTTTCCGATTTTCCCAGTCTGCGTGATATGTATGTAATTCCGCCGCTTGTGATGCCCATGCCATTCCAGGCTTTGTCCATCGCGGTTTTTAACTGCACCGAGAATTTCTCCCTGTTAGTCTACAGTACTATGCGTATATTCTCCGTGACAGGTTGGATGCGGTTTTGCGCTTCCTGTAGGGCGGTCTTCAAATTTAGAATCTCCTATTTGTACGCAGTACTCGCATCCTCATAATGCTTTTTCATTTCCGTCCAAATCCCAGTTTCCTTTACGTGTCGATCTATTAACTGACCCATCTCGTTGTTTTGGCGGATTTGGACTTGATGCGTTGTCTCTCGTTCTTTCTCGAGCTGTTCATTGTACCATGCCTTCCTCTTTTCCAACAGCTCGCGGAGTCCCTTGTTCACTTCTTCCAGCTTACTTGCCTCTTCCCGTTGTCGTGACGTGGCTCGCCTAGAAGCGTAGCGTTGCGCACACAAAGGATAACGTGAAAGTGAGGAAGGAATCACTGGGATTATGGACGGAAGAGACGAAAGAGTAGAGATGGAGTGAATAGAGATCAATAAGATATGACAAAACAAGATTTTTAAGGAATATAAGATAAGACAAGATAAGATATAAAATAATATATGAGAAAGTGTATGAAATTTATAATCCTTTTCATGAAAGAGTTACAAAATGATTGTGCACGTCGTTGAACCTCTGAACTTTGTCTTGCAAGGTAATCGCTCTTCTCTTTCTTGATCGTAGACCACTACAATCTTCACTTCAATATTTTGATGAAGATAAGGCTCGAACCGCCTCCCTCTTGTTGAGAGTTGACCACCACGACCGCCAAGCTAGAGCTCCATGTTTATGTTCAACTTCTTCCTTTCTTTCTCTATTTTATGGTATCTCTTATGTAATATATATTTGATTGATATCTCATACCTCTTCCCCCTTTGATCTTCTCTTTCACCATTTAAATAGGTGCCCCCATGCATATGATGCATTGGAGGGTACAAGTCATGCATGTAGTGCATGTGATGCATGTGATGCATGATCGCCATTTGGCGTTCATGCATTACATGTGATGCATGATAAACATCTCGCTCATTTGAGCTTTTATGTATGAAACAATATATGCAATAAGAATAAACATGAAAATATAATCTTAAATAGAAAGAGCCTAGCCTAATGGTAGGTGTGTTGACTTTGGTGTATGAGGTTGTGGGTTCGAGTCTCAAAATACTATTGAATATGACATACAACTTTATTTTTATATCATGAAGCAAATCCTTTATATAATATAAAGTATATATAAAGTATGCTTTATTTTATGTATATTACTAGTATAGAATAAATGGTAAGATTTGAGAGTCATAGGGTGGGGTTATTGGTTCAAGTCCTCTCTTGTTCGTGTAATATAATATATTTATATATATATATTATTTTTCTTTACATATATATAATATTATCATATGTGTTGTTAATATTATCTTTATATATAAAACATGATCAAATGTTATTTTAGTTACGTATTTATCTTATTGTAGACTTTTAATGTGAAGCTTTCTGACGGGAACTGGAAGTTCCTTATGCGCAATGCTCGGCCACAACCGAGCTTCTTTTCATACACAAAAAAACAGGTAATAAAATGCACGACACAAAGGAGAGGAAGATATACACACACTACACAGGAGGTTTACGTGGAAAACCCCAAACTAAGGGAAAAAACCACGGCAGCCCACAGGCTGCAAACTGTCACTATGTAGGAATATACAACAGTGCGTTCACTGAGGCACCGACCTCGTGCTCACAAGTCTTCGCCACAGGCGGCGGTTACAACAGAGGCAACGACCTCGTCTCTCTCTCTCCCTCTGTACAGTTACGCACTCTCTCTTCTTCTTGCACCAACAAGGAAGAATGACAACCGCTCCAAAAACAGTTACTAAAAGTTTGCCCTAAGTCATATTTATACTAATATGACTTTTCGGCTATTTACAAATGTAGCCTCGATGGGCTCTCAGAAACATATTTATGAATATGTCTCTTCCTCGGGTTCGTACCGGGGCCTGCACCATCCGGTTCTCCGTAGCCGGGTACTCCTCATCCGGTTCATACCGGGCCTGCACCATCCGGCTCTCCGTAGCTGGGTACTCCTCATCCGGTCTTCACCGGGTCTGTATCATCCGGTTCTCCGTAGCCGGGTACTCCTCATCCGGTCTTCACCGGGTCTGTATCATCCAGCTCTCCGTAGCCGGGTTCTCCTCATACCGTTTCGGCCTCGGCCGAGTTTGTTCGCCGGCATTGTTCTTCTTCCTTCCCATCCGGAGGGACCTGTCTCCCAACAAACTCCCCCTTCACTCCGCCATGGGGTGTCTTACCAGTCCGATCCTCTTCCGGCATGCATCCAGCTTGTCAGGTGTCAGCACTTTGGTCAGCATATCTGACCCGTTCTCGGCCGTGTGGATCTTCGTGAGTGCGAACTCCTGGTCATCTACTCTTTCCCGGATCTAGTGATACCTTCGCTGGATATGCTTCGTCTGGGAATGGTAGGCCGCATTCTTAGCAAGGTGGATGGCACTTTGACTGTCGCAGTAGAGTCGGTATTCTTCTTGCCGGATGCCGAGCTCTCCGATGAAGTCCTTCATCCATAATATTTCCTTGCCGGCTTCCACAGCCGCCATGTACTCCGCCTCTGTGGTTGACAATGCAACCGTCTTCTGCAGCCTCGACTGCCATGAAACAGCTCCCCCTGCATATGACATTACATACCCAGATGTAGACCGGCTGGTATCCACATCAGCCGACATGTCCGAATCGGTGAAACCGTCCAGTTGAGGTTTTCCGGAGCCGAATCGGAGACACATATTTGAAGTGCCCTTCAAGTATCGGAGTATCCATTTGACTGCGTTCCAGTGCTCCTTGCCGGGATTACTCATGAACCGGCTCACCACTCCGACTGCGTATCCTATATCCAGTCGGGTACACACCATAGCGTACATCAAGCTCCCGACGGCAGAGGCATATGGAATCTTCATCATATCCGCCTTCTTTGCTTTTGTTTTCGGGCTTTACTTGCCGGATAGCTTGCAGTTTGCCGGAAGTGTCGATCCGACCGGTTTCGCTACTGACATGTTGAACCGGTGAAGCACCTTTGTCACGTACTTCTCCTGTGACAGCCATAATTGCTTCGCTTTCCGGTTACGGATGATGTGCATCCCCAACATCTGTCTTGCCGGACCCAAGTCTTTCATTGAGAAGGTCCGGTTGAGAGCCTTCTTCAGCATCCGTATTTTGACTTGGTCTCGTCCGACGATTAACATGTCATCCACGTACAGGAGGAGTATCAGGAAGTCCCCTCCTTCGAACTTCTTCACAAACACGCAATGATCGGCCTGCGTTTTGTGGTACCCTTGATCGGTCATGAAGGAGTCGAACTTCCGGTACCATTGCCGGGGAGCCTGCTTTAGTCCGTACAGGCTCTTCTTCAACTGGCATACCAGGTGCTCCTTCCCTTTCTCCACAAATCCTTCCGGTTACTGCATGTAGATCTCCTCTTCGAGGTCGCCGTGAAGGAATGCCGTCTTCACGTCCAGCTGCTCTACCTCGAGGTCCATGCTTGCTACTATACTCAGCACCGTCCGGATGGAGGTCATCTTTACTACCGGGGCAAATATCTCGTCGAAGTCCATGCCCTTCTTCTGCTGGAACCCCTTCACCACGATCCTGGCTTTGTATCTCGGGGGGTTGCCGGCATCTCCCGGTTTCAACTTGTACACCCACTTGTTTCGGAGTGCCCGCTTTCCTTTCGGCAGCTCCACCAATTCGTATGTATGGTTCTCATGCAGGGAATCCATCTCGTCCTGCATGGCACTTAACCATTTTCGGCTGTGGGTGTCTTCCTTCATTTCTTCAAAGCTTTCCGGCTCCCCCTCATCGGTCAGCAGAACATGCTCTGCATCCGGAAATCTCCGGGGGGCCCTTCTCTCTCTGAGAGGATATCTCCGTCTTTGGGCTTCGGTGACCGGCTCATCCATGTGCTCTTCATCCGAATCCGATTCGGGGTCTTGGCCGGTTCCGGTCTCAGCTTCCTCTACCTCTTCATCTGCCGGTTCGGTATCCTCACCGTAACCGGCTGGTTCCTCGAGTGCTAACCGGTCTCTTGCCGGTTGGGTCTGCTCATCGCAGAGTCTATCCTTACCGGTCGACTCGGAGTTCATTATCTTCTTCTCCGACTCCCAGTCGGCGAGCGTCTTGTCCTCCATGAAGATAATGTCTCGACTCCGGAATACCTTCTTGTCGACCGGGTCCCACACTCGGTAGCCGAACTCATCGTCACCGTAACCGAGGAATATGCATGGCCGAGTCTTTGGATCTAACTTTCCTCTCCGGTCCTTAGCTACATGCACGTACGCGAGACACCCGAACACCTTCAGATGCCGGTAGGATACTTCCTTACCGGTCCGCACTCTCTGTGGCGTGTCTCCGTCCAAGGGTACTGAGGGTGATCTATTTATCACGTATGTCGTTGTCGACAGTGCCTCAGCCCAAAACTTCTTGTGTAGTTTTGCATGCGCTAGCATACTCCGGACCCTCTCCATTATGGTCCGGTTCATCCTCTTGGCCAGTCCGTTTAGTTCCGGCGTCTTCGGCACGGTAAATTCGAGCCGGATTCCCTTCGAGCGGCAGTACTCCTTGAACTGCCCCCGGTACTCTCCTCCGTTATCTGCTCGAACCGCCTTCAGCTTCCGGCCGGTTTCTCTTTCCACTCTCACGTGGAGCTCTTTGAATACAGATAGCACCTGATCCTTCGTCTTCAGTGGTGTGGCCCACAGCTTCCGGTTGTGGTCATCTATGAACGTCACGAAGTACTGCGCTCCGGCATGTGACTTCGTGTCTACTTGACACACATCTAGCAATGGGCGCGGTTCGGTTTCCTTGAAACCAAACCGAACCAAACCAAACCGGTTATTCAGAATAAAAACCAAACCAAACCATTTAAAAAATTTGAAGCCATTTAAACCAAACTATTTAAGCCAAACCATTTAAACCAAACCGTTTAATAGGTATGAGAAACCAAACCATTTAAAACCAAACCGTTTATGTAAAATGTAGAACCAAACCGAACCGGTTTACCAAAAATCAAAACCAAACCAGTGTATCAAACATCAAAACCAAACCAAACCAAATTGGTTTTGACATAATCCAAGCAACACGAAACAATAAATTGTACCAAATCAAAGACTAGAACACTATAAAATAACAGAAATTCACAACACATTTTCTGAAAATTGTTAATTTGTGAAACATGATAAGATATTACATAAAAAGATAAATGTTTTTTGGAATGATAACAAAAATCCATACAATAGAGTTCCAAAATTCCATACAATAGAGTTCCAAAATTCCAATTAAGAACAACAATCCATATAATAGAGTTCCAATTCCATATATAAGAACAACAATCCAAATCCATAGGACCATATATGTAAACTTAATCCAGCTTTTTGTTTCCAATATTTGAATAAGGGATTCCTGAAAGTATAAAATATACAAAAGAATTAAGTAATTCATAATAACAAATTTAAAGAATCGACTAAAAACAAAATAGTAAACAACATGTAATAAAAATTACAATGACTTTGAAGATCTCCAATTGTAACCACTATTGTCGTTAACATGTCAAAAATCAACATGATTCCTGTACATATAAAATACATAAAAACAAGTAAGTAAATATTAATAAAAATACTTTAAGTAAAGACTCAAATAAAAAACAACCAAGTAACAAGTATGCATACCTTAATTTTCCTTTGACTATCATGCGATATGTAATCTATTACCTCGTCTTCAGCAACAAGATCATCCAAATTCATTGTTAGTTCCACATAACTGATGTGAAAATTATCTAACATTTGAACATTACATTCTTTTAAAACATTCATCCATGATCGAATGCACATTTCAACTTTGAAAGTGCATGAATGTAGTTTTATCCTATTATCAAAGGTCATTTTTGCTGCCGAATTAGCCTCTTCAGCAGGTACTGATGATGCTGGTATACTGAGGTAATCACATGCCATCCTATATAGTGAAGGCATTGCCGATTTATTATCATTCCACCATTGTAAAGGATCCTTGTCCGTGCTAGCCGAAGGAAGTCTCATAAAGTGCTGCATTTCTGACTGTGAATCGGAAATAAGACTTTTATTATTTACACCCATTAACGTCCAAATTTTAGAATTCTTATCATTTTCATGTATTGTGGTTGAAGCCGAAGGTGGTTCAACATCACTCGAGAACGAGTGATAGTGGGACTCAATCATGCTTTCAACCAACTTAATATCTAACTCTCTTTCTGTATGATTATTTGGAAGAGGCAATCTATCAAACAAATAAAACGGTTTTAAACTCAAATAAAAAATCAGAAATCATGATGATAATTGTACGATATAAAGGTAAGCATTACCTGGGATCAAGAAACATTGCTATGCGAGATGGAATAGACTTTAACGATTCTTGATACTTAATTAAATATTGCAAGCAGTTCTCAGATGCTCTTTGAAGCACCTCTTGTGTGAATCTAGATGATCCTGGAAGCGAAGAATCTAAAAATTGATTGCAATGATTTAGTAAACAATTATATGATAGCGATGCTAGCGATAATGTAGGATATCTTGAGCCTCCCAGAAAAGTAGAAACCTCGGCCGGTGTATCTAGCCATTCCGCCATGGCATGTATGTGACTCCAATCTTCTCTGGTCAAGACATTACCATTGAAATCACTTGATATTGTTAAATCTGAAATTGTAAAGTTCAATACATCTTTATCCTTGATAGATTGCCTAAACATTTCCAAGGTAGAATTCCATCTTGTAACAACATCGAGCCTTGGGGGTTCCCTTTCATAATGCTCAACCATCCTAGCATACTTCCTAAACACTTCCCTTCGAACCTTGCTAGATCTAATAGTATGGAGCACTGTTCTCAACTTTCCTGTTGAGGGTGAGATAACCTCTAATGCTGCCTTGATACCCAACTGAAAAGTGTGAACCATACATCTTAACATATGTGATGGAGCCAAAATTTCCTTACCATGCTCATCTTGTAACAACATGCTCAACTCTTTTGCAGCTACTTGTGCATCACTCGCTCCATCAAAAATTGTAGCTAAGAGTCGACTAGAAATATCAAAGGATCGAAGTCGAGCAAAAAGGGCATGTGCACAACGCTTCCCTGATCCAACACCTGGAAATACATGCACAAAATCCAATAACATTGACCTTGACCTTGCTGTTTCATGACATACCCAATGAAGTGTCACTGAGTAAAAGCCCTTCAAACTACTATTTGACCAACCATCAAATGTTATGGAAAATCTTGATTGGCATTTCGATAGCAAATCTATCACCTGACGACGCAACACCACATACATTTCTAGGATAGAACGCTTAATTGTGCGTCTTGACTTTACTTGATATCCAGGTACAATTTGTTGCATGAACTCCTTAAATTCAGGTGATTCCACATGTGCATGGGGCAATGTTCCCTTCACAATATACTTCACGATGGCAGCATCAATTTTCTTCTCTAAAACATGAGATACTCTAGTTGACTCAATTGAAGATTGAATGTGCTGTGATATACCTGAATTTTGGTCTGGGTCGCTTGATAAACGATGCTTTTCTGCTAAATGTTTGGCTATAGTGCCTGTGTATGTTGTAGAAGACCAACAAACATGGCAATGATGGCATCGTCGTCGAGGTGTGCCATTATCCATATAAAATATGATGTGAGCATCTGTCCATGATGTGCGTAGCCTTTTTCTTGAGCTACTTGTTGACCCACGACTAACATCAATTGAAGATGAGTTCATTGCAGCATCAGTTTGAGATGATGATTCCATTTTATGGTGTCCTATAAAATTCAATTAACTCAATTAGCACATTTCAAATACATTATAATGAGAAAAATAAATGAAGTAGAAAGTTTGCTAAGTTAGCTAAGAACAGTAAAACAACCATTATGTCTAATGGCAAACATAGAAAGATAGACATGTTAACATAGAAAGATACATTGTTACATTGCTAAGTTAGCTCAACTTGGTGGCTTTTTGAGATTCTTGGGGAGGCAAAGGATTTCAAGACCATAGAATTTCTCATGGAAGACATAGTTAAGGATCAAGTTAGTTTGATACCGAATGCTTTCACAGCTATTGCCAGGGTGTATGCTTATGTTGGAATGCTTGAAGCTTCTGTCACAACGTTTGAAAGGATGGAGAAATATGATTGTATTCCCAATTCCCATACATTTAACATAATGATTGATGCATTGGTGAAAGCAGGGTTTCCAAAGCAAGCTTATGGGATGTATGATAAGATGCTTCAACATGTTTTGTTAACAAACTTGTATATATGTAACCTTCTTGTTTATTCCTTCTAGCAAGAAGAGAAACCAGGAGATGTTGCATTATTTAAGATGATGAAAGAAAAGGGAGAAGTGCCCAACATAAACACTTATAATTTCCTTGCCAATGGCCTTTCAAAAGCAGGTGAGGGAAGATGTTAAGTTATGTGATTTAATCAAATTTAGTTATAATTAAATCTGAGAGAGAATTTTGGACCTATTTTATGAAGCACCATAAGCCAAATCCCGAGTCTAATAAGCATAAAGATAATGTCAAGAGGAATCTTGTATATATAAATAATTCCATAGAGCAGTAAATCGCAATGAAACTAACATCCCATGCACTGAAGTTCTGGCTGCACAATACAATACAAATATAAAGTAAAGTACTGGGAACAGTGATAAGGGTTCGGCCCAATTTGTGAGAAACCGATTAAATGCAATGGAACTATATGTTATGGTGCACTATACAAATGTAATGCAGAGGAAACCCGGAAATGATAAGGTTTCAATCCAATTTATTAAAAACGATGTGATAATAAGGCTCCCATGTTGGGAATCGACGCTTCGATTCACCTTCACCACTCGGCCACAACCGAGTAATCGCGAATCAATGCAGCAGAAAATAGGAACCACAGAGAGAAACACACGAATACACAGGGATTAACGTGGAAAACCCTAGATGGGAAAAACCACGGGAGTACAAGACTCCAAACCAACACTATACAAAGAGAAGTATACAATGGCGAGCTGCAAGGCGACGACCTTGAGCTCGCTGTCCTCGCCACAGGCGGCGGAAATACACAGAGGCGTCGTCCTCTTCCTCTCTCGCGCTCTATCTCTCTCTCTCTCTCTCTCTCTCACGGCTGCTCCCTCTTCACTCCTCTTGAGTGGAAAAACAGAAAAATGATCAGCAGCAATAAAACAGTTTGCCCTAAGTCATATTTATACATATATGACTTTGGGGCTATTTACAACTATAGCCTCAGGGGCCCATAGCAAACATATTCACGGATATGTCCCTGCATCCGGATCGCTCTCCGGGTACATTCGTCATCCGGCTCCGAAGCCGGGGTCTTCATCATCCGGTTCCGAAACCAAAACCGGGCTCGTCGGCATTCATCTCCGACATCCGACCATCCCATCCGAAGGGACCGTAATCCCAACAAACTCCCCCTTCACTTCGGCATGGGATGTCTTTCCAATCCGATCCTCTTCCGGCATGCTTCCAACTTGTCCGGTGTGAGCACCTTGGTCAGCATATCTGACCCGTTCTCGTCCGTGTGGATCTTTGTCAGCACGAACTCCTTGTCTTCTATCCTTTCCCGGATCCAGTGATATCTTCCCTGGATGTGCTTCGTCCGGGAGTGATAGGCCGCGTTCTTCGCAAGGTGGATTGCACTCTGACTGTCGCAGTAGAGTCGGTACTCCTCCTGCCGGATACCGAGCTCTCTAATGAAGTCCTTCATCCATATTATTTCCTTGCCGGCTTCAACAGCTGCCATGTACTCCGCCTCCGTGGTTGACAACGCAACCGTCTTCTGCAGCCTCGACTGCCACGAAACGGCTCCCCCTGCATACGTCATCACATACCCTGATGTGGACCGGCTGGTATCTGCATCAGCCGACATATCCGAATCGGTGAAGCCGTCGAGTTCGGGCTTACCGGAGCCGAATCGGAGGCACACGTTTGCCGTGCCTTTCAGGTATCGGAGTATCCACTTGGCCGCGTTCCAATGCTCTTTGCCGGGATTGCTCATGTACCGGCTCACCACTCCGACTGCATATCCTATGTCCGGTCTCGTACACACCATGGCGTACATCAAGCTCCCGACGGCTGAGGCATACGGCACTTTCATCATATCCTCCTTTTCAGCCTTTGTCTTGGGACTTTGCTTGCTGGACAGCTTGCAGTTTGCCGGGAGGGTCGATCCGACCGGTCTTGCTTCCGACATGTTGAACCGGTGAAGCACCTTCGTCACGTACTTCTCCTGTGACAGCCACAACTGCTTCTTCTTCCGGTCCCGGATGATGTGCATCCCTAGTATTTGCCTCGCCGGACCCAGGTCCTTCATTGAGAAGGTTCGGTGAAGAGCCTTCTTCAGCATCCGTATCTTGACCTGGTCCCGTCCGACGATCAACATGTCGTCCACGTACAGGAGGAGTATTAGAAAGTCTCCTCCTTCGAACTTCTTCACAAACACGCAGTGGTCGGACTGCGTTTTGAGGTACCCTTCGTCGGTCATGAAGGAGTCGAACTTTCGGTACCATTGCCGGGGAGCCTGCTTCAGTCCGTAAAGGCTCTTCTTCAACCGGCATACCAGGTGCTCCTTCCCTTTCTTCTCGAATCCTTCCGGTTGCTGCATGTAGATCTCTTCATCGAGGTCACCGTGAAGGAATGCCGTCTTCACGTCCATCTGTTCTACCTCGAGGTCCATGCTTGCCGCTATGCTCAGCACCGTCCGGATGGAGGTCATCTTCACTACCGGGGCAAATATCTCGTCGAAGTCGACGCCCTTCTTCTGCTGAAACCCCTTCACCACGATCCTGGCTTTGTATCTCGGGGGGTTTTCGGCATCTCCCGGTTTCAGCTTGAACACCCACTTGTTTCGAAGTGCCCGCTTTCCTTTCGGCAACTCCACAAGTTCATATGTGTGGTTCTCATGCAGGGAATCCATCTCGTCCTGCATGGCACTCAACCACCTGCGGCTCTGGGTGTCATGTTTTGCTTCTTCAAAGCTCTCCGGCTCCCCCTCGTCGGTTAGCAGCACGTGCTCTGGTTCCGGAAATCTCCGGGGGGCCCTTCTCTCTCTTAGAGGATATCTCCGTTCCGGAGCTTCGGTAACCGGTTCTTCCGATTCTTCTTCATCCGAATCCATTTCGGGATCGGGGCCGGTTCCGGTATCATTTTCATCTTCTTCGGCCGGTTCTGTTTCTTCACCGTCTTCGGCCGGATCCTCGAGTGCTAACCGGTCCCTTGCCGGTCGGGACTGCTCCTCGTAGAGTTGATCCTCACCGGTCGACTTGGAGCTCTTCATCTTCTTCTCCGACTCCCAGTCGGCGAGTGTCTTGTCCTCCATGAAGATGATGTCTCGACTCCTGAATATCTTCTTGTCGACCGGGTCCCATACTCGGTAGCCGAACTCGTCGTCGCCGTAACCGAGGAATATGCATGGCCGGGTCTTTGGATCTAGCTTTCCTCTCCGGTCCTTTGCCACATGCACGTATGCGAGACACCCGAACACCTTCAGATGCCGGTAGGACACTTCCTTACCGGTCCACACTTTCTGCGGCGTGTCTCCGTCCAAAGGTACTGAGGGTGATCTGTTTATCACGTATGTCGCCGTCGACATTGCCTCAGCCCAAAACCCCTTGGGTAATTTCGCATGCGCCAGCATACTCCAGACCCTCTCCATTATGGTCCGGTTCATCCTCTCGGCCAGCCCGTTTAGTTCCGGCGTCTTCGGCACAGTAAACTCGAGCCGGATTCCCTTCGAGCGACAGTACTCCTGGAACTGCCCCCGGTATTCCCCTCCGTTATCCGCTCGTATCGCTTTCAGCTTCTTGCCGGATTCTCTTTCCACTCTCGCGTGGAGTTCTTTGAAGACGCACAACACTTGGTCCTTTGTCTTCAGCGGTGCCGTCCACAGCTTCCGGCTGTGATCATCAATGAATGTTACGAAGTACTGGGCTCCGCCATGTGACTTCGTTTCTACCTGACACACATCAGTGTGCACCAACTCCAATGGTGCGCTACGTCTCGTCGGTGGCCTTGAGTGGAAGGAGGTTCGGTTCTGCTTATCGGCCAGGCAATCGGTGCACTTCTCCAGGTGCACATGCTTCACTGGAATAAGGTTGTCTTCTGCAAGCCTCTTCATCCCCTTCTCACTCATGTGGCACAGTCTTTTGTGCCACAGCTCACCGGCAGTGTCGGCTGCCACATTCAGCTCTTCCGGACATAACCGGGCATTCATCAGGTACAGTGTGTTGTCTTTCCGGGCCCGAGCCACTATCAGGCTCCCCTTGCTGAACTTCATTACGCCGTTCCGGATGCTACCTGTGTAGCCTTCATCGTCTAGCCTCCCGGCCGAAATCAGGTTCAATCGAACCTCCGGAACGTGTCGGATATCCTTCAGCAGCATTTTGCATCCGGTCGGGGTTGTCAACCACACGTCTCCTATGCCGGCAATCCGGCACGTACCTTCATTTCCCATCCGAACACAGCCATGCTCACCGGCTGTGTAGGATGAGAAGTATCTTCTCTCCGGGGTCAGGTGGAACGATGCTCCGGAATCGACCACCCAGGTCGTCTCATCGCCGGCAATGTTTAGTTCACCTTCTTCGGTGATGAGCATGATTTCTTCCTCACTTGCCGCGAGTGCCGTTGTTCCTTTCCGGTCTTGCCCTCGCCGATCCGAACCTCTCCGGTCCGTGGCTCCCCGGTATGCACCGTTTCTCTCCGGTGACTTCTTCGAATCGGTGTCGTCGGTTCCGTTGTCTTTTCGGTAATGCCGACAATTCTTTCGGAAGTGCCCCGGCTTCCCACAGTGGAAGCATGTGGGCCTTCCTCTTGACTGCGACCGGGTCCCCGACTTCTCCCGTCTTTGCGGACTCCGGTTCCATTGTCTTCCCCGATCCGATTCGGTAAGCAGCGCCTTCGAGTCGGAGGCCGGTTCTTTATCTCTCCAACGCGCTTCTTCGTTCAAAATACTTGTCTTTACCGTTTGTAAGGACAAGTTATCTTCGGTGCAGGAGGTGCTGAGAGTCACCACCAAGTTCTCCCAGCTTTCCGGCAATGTACACATCAGGATGATGGCTTGCATTGCATCCTCCAACGGGAACTTGATCGCCGCAAGCTGATTCACGAATCCCATGAACGTGCTTACGTGTTCCACCATACTCTCGCCGTCCCGGTACTTGAGATTCACTATCTTCCTCATCAGGGAGGTCCGGTTCAACGCATTCTTCCTCTCATAGAGGCCCGACAGCTTCCGCCACATCTCATATGCGTTGGTGTCGTTCGCCACATGTTGTAGAACGCTCACGTCGACGTATTGCCGAATGGTTGCAACGGCTTTCCGGTTCAGAAGCCTCCATTCCGACTCAAGTACCCCCTTCGGTATTTCCGACCTGTCAATCGGTTCGTACAGGTCCCGAACAATCAGAAGATCCTCCATCTTGATCTTCCAGTCGGCGTAATTCTGCGCATTCAGCACCATCATCCCCGGCTGCCCGCTGCCGCCGCCTTCCATTTTCTGCAGAACCTCGCTCTGATACCAGTTTGTTGGGAATCGACGCTTCGATTCACCTTCAGCACTCGGCCACAACCGAGTAATCGCGAATCAATGCAACAGAAAATAGGAACCACAGAGGGAAACACACGAATACACAAGGATTAACGTGGAAAACCCTAGATGGGAAAAACCACGGGAGTACAAGACTCCAAACCAACACTATACAAAGAGAAGTATACAATGGCGAGCTGCAAGGCGACGACCTTGAGCTCGCTGTCCTCGCCACAGGCGGCGGAAATACACAGAGGCGTCGTCCTCTTCCTCTCTCGCGCTCTATCTCTCTCTCTCTCTCTCTCTCACGGCTGCTCCCTCTTCACTCCTCTTGAGTGGAAAAACAGAAAAATGATCAGCAGCAATAAAACAGTTTGCCCTAAGTCATATTTATACATATATGACTTTGGGGCTATTTACAACTATAGCCTCAGGGGCCCATAGCAAACATATTCACGGATATGTCCCTGCATCCGGATCGCTCTCCGGGTACATTCGTCATCCGGCTCCGAAGCCGGGGTCTTCATCATCCGGTTCCGAAACCAAAACCGGGCTCGTCGGCATTCATCTCCGACATCCGACTATCCCATCCGAAGGGACCGTAATCCCAACATCCCATTCATGTATACCCAAGGCATCACACGTGCGGAGGCTTATTACGTTCACCCCGGAACCTCCATCGATTACTGTGCCGGGAAGTTCGTGCCCTTTGACAATAGCTGTAATCACCGGACTACTAGTGTCCACCACCGTCGGTCCCTTCTCCGGATTCGAGAAGAGGACTGGTGCCGGTGGGGCTATACCGTCTGTCATGACCGTTTTTAGTCCTTCCGTAAATCGCGGCACGAGCTGCAAGAGTCTTCCTAATGGCAACGTGATCTGACATTCTTGTAGTGCTTGCCATGTCTCGTTTTCTGCGTGGCTACCGCCGGCACTCCCTATGGTATTCGCCTTTTGCCGTTCCGCGTCCGCGACGTTCCTTTCATTGGCTTCCTTCACCCATTCCGTCGCCTGTTTTCGTATGGCCTCTTGTGTTTCCCACTCTTTGGCCATGCCTTTCGACCGTGTGGTTACTTGCTGTACATCCGCCACTTCTGGAACCACCATATTAACTGCTGGTCGTTTATCGTAGCTCTTTGCCGGGCACTGGTTACTGTAGTGGCCTTCCTGCCTGCAGTAGTAACAGTACTCTTTACGGGTATTGCTGGATTCAGCATTGCTGGTAGCCGGAGTCGGTCCCGTAGTGAGTGGTGCGTTCTGTGCCGGTTGGCTCCTTGGGGTTCCATGTTCCGGGTCCCTAGGGTGACCACCTTTCTTGAAATTACGTTTCTTATTATTCTTATTTTTATTTTGGTAGTCCTGTCGTGGTGGATCGTAAAATCGGCCGTAGTCCTCCTGGTGCCTTCAGTAACCAGGGGAATGGTCTCTGTCGTATTGCTCGTGTCGTCTGTTGGACTCCCGATAACGGTCCGATCGCTCATACCGGTCGTAGTTATCATGCCGATCCCCGTACCGGCCATCATTCTCTTGTCTGTCTCCGTACCGGACATCCTGTGCCGGTCGGTACCGGTTCATTCTTTGCCAACGATCTTCATCTTCGTCTCGGCTGCTTCTTGGCTCGATCCGTCGGACGGGTGGTGCTTGTCGGTTTAGCAGGTTATACTCGCACCGGTCCGTTGTATGACTCTTGGATTGACAAATCACACACTGGGTTCGCATGGTGCACTCCACTGCCGAGTGTCCGGCATTCAAGCAGATTGTGCATTGAATTGCCTGCCGGAACCGGAGATCTTCATCGGTGGGTAACGCCCGTTGAAGTGCTCCCAGTGTAAGCCATGAGCTTGACTTTTCCATTTCTCTGACCCGGTCAATGACCTGGTCAATGGTGCTTCCTCGAAAGTCGATCACCGTACACACCATGCGTAACGGTTCCCGGAGTGCGTTTAAAAATATCGTCCGTAATTCCTCCTCCGGGGGTGCACGGGCAAGCTGGCTATGCATTCGTTGGAAACGGATGACGAATTGGGGAATGCTTTCCCCTGCCTCCTGTCGGATCGTATAAAACAAGCCCACCATTATCGTCTGGTCGACCTCCTTGTGGAAAAAATGCAAGAATTTTGCTTTTAATTCTGCAAAGGTTGTGATGGTCTCCGGGTCCTGCGTCCGCCGCCATCGTGCCACTGGTCCTTCCAACGTGACCCCGAATTCCGCTATCTTCGAGCGTTCTTCTTCCTCCGGTGTCAATCGCTGGGACGCGTGATTTGCTTCCCATGTCTGCTCGAAGGCATGAACATGCGCTTCCGCGTCCGGATCATCGCGATACTTTGAGTATTGGAACGGCATGTCGTCGTCCAGTATTAGGCCGCGGTTTAGTGGCGTTTGTTGATATCTTTCCGGTTTTCTCTCCGGTTCCACTTCCGGTGCATTTTCCGGTTCCTCTTCCGGTTCTTTTTCCGGTTCCTTCACCGGCTCTTCTTCCGGTACCTTCGCCGGCTCTTTCGTTGGTGTCGGTGGCTTTGCTTCTTCCACTTCCGGTGTTGGTGGGTTGACGGCTTCCGTTTGCGGTTCCGGATAGCCCTGGTCGAACGGTTCCGGTTCTGGAGTCGGCACGGTATCCGACCTGTCGTCCTCCGGGCCGCCGGGGGTATCGTTGCTGCTCCGGTAGTTCGTGTGCACGTTGTATCTGTTGAAAAAACAGTGCTCGGCCACAGCCGAGGAATAGGATCAACTTACAGAAAACAGGAAATACAAAATGCACGAAGACAAAAGAGAGAAGAGTACACAGGGTGTTTTACGTGGAAAACCCTAAATGGGAAAAACCACGAGAGTCCTCAAACTCCAACTATCACTATACACAGAGATATACAATGGTGAAGCTACAAGGCAACAACCTTGAGCTCACTGTATTCGCCACAGGCGGCGGTATTACACAGAGGCGTCGACCTCTTCCTTTCTCTCTCTCTCTCTCGGCTGCTCTCACTTCGCTCTCTCGGCTGAAAACATAAAATGAGCAACAACATTTAAACTGTTTGCCCTAAGTCATATTTATACACATATGACTTTCGGGCTATTTACAAATATAGCCTCAAGGGGCCTTTGGCAAACATATTCACAAATATGTCCCCGCATCCGGATCTCTCTCCGGGTACATTCGTCATCCGGCTCCGTAGCCGGGGTCTTCATCATCCGGATCCGGAACCGGGTCTTCATCATTCGGATCCGGAACCGGGTCTTCATCATCCGGATCCAGAACCGGATCTTCATCATCCGGCTCCGGAACCGGGGTCTTCATCATCCGGCTCCGTAGCCGGGGTCTTCATCATCCGGCTCCGGAACCGGGTCTTCATCATCCGGATCCAGAACCGGATCTTCATCATCCGGCTCCGGAACCGGGGTCTTCATCATCCGGCTCCGTAGCCGGGGTCTTCATCATCCGGCTCCGTAACCGCAACCGGGCTTGCCGTCATTCATCTCCGGACGTCCCATCCGGAGGGACCGAAATCCCAACAAACTCCCCCTTCACTTCGGCATGGGATGTCTCTCCAATCCGATCCTCTTCCGGCATGCTTCCAGCTTGTCGGGTGTGAGCACTTGGTCAGCATATCCGACCCGTTCTCGTCCGTGTGGACCTTCGTCAGCACAAACTCCTTGTCTTCTATCCTTTCCCGGATCCAGTGATATCTTCGCTGGATGTGCTTCATCCGGGAGTGATAAGCCGCGTTCTTCGCAAGGTGGATGGCACTCTGACTGTCGCAGTAGAGTCGGTACTCCTCCTGCTGGATACCGAGCTCTCTAATGAAGTCCTTCTTCCATATTATTTCCTTGCCGGCTTCAATAGCCGCCATGTACTCCGCCTCCGTGGTTGACAACGCAACCGTCTTCTGCAGCCTCGACTGCCATGAAACAGCTCCCCCTACGTACGTCATCACATACCCTGATGTGGACCGGCTGGTATCTGCATCAGCCGACATATCCGAATCGGTAAAGCCGTCGAGTTCGGGCTTACCGGAGCCGAATCGGAGGCACACGTTTGCCGTGCCCTTCAGGTATCGGAGTATCCACTTGGCCGCGTTCCAATGCTCTTTGCCGGGATTGCTCATGTACCGGCTCACCACTCCGACTGCGTATCCAATGTCCGGTCTTGTACACACCATTGCGTACATCAAGCTTCCGACGGCAGAGGCATATGGCACTTTCATCATGTCCTCCTTCTCAGCCTTTGTCTTGGGACTTTGCTTGCTGGACAACTTGCAGTTTGCCGGGAGGGTTGACCCGACCGGTCTTGCTTCCGACATGTTGAACCGTTGAAGCACCTTTGTCACGTACTTCTCCTGTGACAGCCACAACTGCTTCTTCTTCCGGTCCCGGATGATGTGCATCCCTAATATTTGCCTCGCCGGACCCAAGTCCTTCATTGAGAAGGTTCGGTGAAGAGCCTTCTTCAGCATCCGTATCTTGACCTGGTCCCGTCCGACGATCAACATGTCGTCCACGTACAGGAGGAGTATTAGAGAGTCTCCTCCTTCGAACTTCTTCACAAACACGCAGTGATCGGACTGCGTTTTGTGGTACCCTTCGTCGGTCATGAAGGAGTCGAACTTCCGGTACCATTGCCGGGGAGCCTGCTTCAGTCCGTAAAGGCTCTTCTTCAACCGGCATACCAGGTGCTCCTTCCCTTTCTTCTCGAATCCTTCCGGTTGCTGCATGTAGATTTCTTCTTCGAGGTCACCGTGAAGGAATGCCGTCTTCACGTCCATCTGCTCTACTTCGAGGTCCATGCTTGCCGCTATGCTCAGCACCGTCCGGATAGAGGTCATCTTCACTACCGGGGCAAATATCTCGTCGAAGTCGACGCCCTTCTTCTGCTGAAACCCCTTCACCACGATCCTGGCTTTGTATCTCGGGGGGTTTCCGACATCTCCCGGTTTCAGCTTGAACACCCACTTGTTACGGAGTGCCCGTTTTCCTTTCGGCAGCTCCACAAGTTCATATGTGTGGTTCTCATGCAGGGAATCCATCTCGTCCTGCATGGCACTCAACCACCTGCGGCTCTGGGTGTCATGCTTTGCTTCTTCAAAGCTCTCCGGCTCCCCCTCGTCGGTTAGCAGCACGTGCTCTGGTTCCGGAAATCTCCGGGGGGCCCTTCTCTCCCTTAGAGGATATCTCCGTTCCGGAGCTTCGGTAACTGGTTCTTCCGATTCTTCTTCATCCGAATCCATTTCGGGATCGGGGCCGGTTCCGGTATCATTTTCATCTTCTTCGGCCGGTTCTGTTTCTTCACCGTCTTCGGCCGGATCCTCGAGTGCTAACCGGTCTCTTGCGGGTCGGGACTGCTCCTCGTAGAGTTGATCCTCACCGGTCGACTTGGAGCTCTTCATCTTCTTCTCCGACTCCAAGTCGGCGAGTGTCTTGTCCTCCATGAAGATGATGTCTCGACTCCTGAATATCTTCTTGTCGACCGGGTCCCATACTCGGTAGCCGAACTCGTCGTCGCCGTAACCGAGGAATATGCATGGCCGGGTCTTTGGATCTAGCTTTCCTCTCCGGTCCTTTGCCACATGCACGTAAGCGAGACACCCGAACACCTTCAGATGCCGGTAGGACACTTCCTTACCGGTCCACACTTTCTGCGGCGTGTCTCCGTCCAAAGGTACTGAGGGTGATCTGTTTATCACGTATGTCGCCGTCGACATTGCCTCAGCCCAAAACCCCTTGGGTAATTTCGCATGTGCCAGCATACTCCGGACCTTCTCCATTATGGTCCGGTTCATCCTCTCGGCCAGCCCGTTCAGTTCCGGCGTCTTCGGCACAGTAAACTCGAGCCGGATTCCCTTCGAGCGACAGTACTCCTGGAACTGCCCCCGGTATTCCCCTCCGTTATCCGCTCGTATCGCTTTCAGCTTCTTGCCGGATTCCCTTTCCAGTCTCGCGTGGAGTTCTTTGAAGACGGACAATACTTGGTCCTTTGTCTTCAACGGTGCTGTCCACAGCTTCCGGCTGTGATCATCAATGAATGTCACGAAGTACTGGGCTCCGCTGTGTGACTTCGTTTCTACCTGACACACATCAGTATGCACCAACTCCAATGGTGCGCTACGTCTCGTCGGTGGCCTTGAGTGGAAGGAGGTTCGGTTCTGCTTACCGGCCAGGCAATCGGTGCACTTCTCCAGGTGCACATGCTTCACTGGAATAAGGTTGTCTTCTGCAAGCCTCTTCATCCCCTTCTCACTCATGTGGCACAGTCTCTTGTGCCACAGCTCACCGGCAGTGTCGGCTGCCACGTTCAGCTCCTCTGGACATAGCCGGGAATTCATCAGGTACAGTGTGTTGACCTTCCGGGCCCGAGCCACTATCAGGCTCCCCTTGCTGAACTTCATGACACCGTTCCGGATGCTACCCGTGTAGCCTTCATCATCTAGCCTCCCGGCCGAGATCAGGTTCAATCGGACCTCCGGAACGTGTCGAACATCCTTCAGCAGCATCTTGCATCCGGTTGATGTCATCAGCCACACGTCTCCTATGCCGGCAATCCGGCATGTGCCTTCATTTCCCATCCGGACACAGCCGTGCTCACCGGCTGTGTAGGATGAGAAGTATTTCTTCTCCGGGGTCAGGTGGAACGACGCTCCGGAATCGACCACCCAGGTCATCTCTACTCCGGCAAGGTTCAGCTCCCTCTCTTCGGTAATGAGCATTATCTCTTCTTCACTTGCTGCGAGTGCCGTCGTTCCTTTCCGGTCCTGCCCTCTCCGATCCGGACCTCTCCGGTCCGTGGCTCCCCGGTATGCACCGTTTCTCTCCGGTGACTTCTTCGACTCGGTGTCGTCGGCTCCGTTGTCCTTTCGGTAATGCCGACAATTCTTCCGGAAGTGCCCCGGCTTCCCACAGTGGAAGCATGTGGGCCTTCCTCTTGACTGCGATCGGGTCCCCGACTTCTCCCGTCTTTGCGGACTCCGGTTCCATTGTCTTCCCCGATTCGATTCGGTAAGCAGCATCTTCGGATCGGAAACCGGTTCTTTATCTCTCCGACGCGCTTCTTCGTTCAAAATACTTGTCTTTACCGTTTGTAGAGACAAGTTATCTTTGGTGCAGGAGGTGCTGAGAGTCACCACCAAGTTCTCCCAGCTTTCCGGCAATGTACACATCAGAATGATGGCTTGCATTGCATCCTCCAACGGGAACTTGATCGCCGCAAGCTGGTTCACGAATCCCATGAACGTGCTCACGTGTTCCACCATATTCTCGCCGTCCCGGTACTTGAGGTTCACTATCTTCCTCATCAGGGAGGTCCGGTTCAACGCATTCTTCCTCTCGTAGAGGCCCGACAGCTTCTTCCACATCTCATATGCGTTGGTGTCGTTCGCCACATGTTGTAGGACGCTTACATCGACATATTGCCGGATCGTCGCTACGGCTTTCCGGTTCAGGAGCTTCCACTCCGACTCTATTACCCCCTTGGGTATCTCGGCATTGTCGATCGGTTCATACAGGTCTCGGACGATGAGAAGGTCTTCCATCTTTATCTTCCAGTCGGCGTAGTTCTGTGAGTTCAACACCATCATGCCCGGAGGCCCACTACCGCCGCCTTCCATTTTCTGTGTTACCGTGCTCTGATACCAATTTGTTGAAAAAACAGTGCTCGGCCACAGCCGAGGAATAGGATCAACTTACAGAAAACAGGAAATACAAAATGCACGAAGACAAAAGAGAGAAGAGTACACAGGGTGTTTTACGTGGAAAACCCTAAATGGGAAAAACCACGAGAGTTCTCAAACTCCAACTATCACTATACACAGAGATATACAATGGTGAAGCTACAAGGCAACAACCTTGAGCTCACTGTATTCGCCACAGGCGGCGGTATTACACAGAGGCGTCGACCTCTTCCTTTCTCTCTCTCTCTCTCGGCTGCTCTCACTTCGCTCTCTCGGCTGAAAACATAAAATGAGCAACAACATTTAAACTGTTTGCCCTAAGTCATATTTATACACATATGACTTTCGGGCTATTTACAAATATAGCCTCAAGGGGCCTTTGGCAAACATATTCACAAATATGTCCCCGCATCCGGATCTCTCTCCGGGTACATTCGTCATCCGGCTCCGTAGCCGGGGTCTTCATCATCCGGATCCGGAACCGGGTCTTCATCATTCGGATCCGGAACCGGGTCTTCATCATCCGGATCCGGAACCGGGTCTTCATCATCCGGATCCAGAACCGGATCTTCATCATCCGGCTCCGGAACCGGGGTCTTCATCATCCGGCTCCGTAGCCGGGGTCTTCATCATCCGGCTCCGGAACCGGGTCTTCATCATCCGGATCCAGAACCGGATCTTCATCATCCGGCTCCGGAACCGGGGTCTTCAACATCCGGCTCCGTAGCCGGGGTCTTCATCATCCGGCTCCGTAACCGCAACCGGGCTTGCCGTCATTCATCTCCGGACGTCCCATCCGGAGGGACCGAAATCCCAACAGTATCCCCCTTCGGAATCCGATTCGTAGGCTGAAAAGGCTTCTGCCTCGTTTTCTCCGCTTGCCAGCGCCTCGAGGAGGCGTTCGGTTTCCCGGAGACTACTTAGACCGCTTCCGTCGTCCTGGTCGCGAGTTTGCTGTAACCGAAGAGATTCCTCCGCGACTCTCCGGATCTCGTTGGAGAACGAACGATCCGAGCGAATTTCGTGCGCTGCTTGCTGGAAAGTCTCACGCCATCTTTGCCGTTCGGCGAGGCGTCGAGCTCGGTCTGTAACCAGGTCGTGCGTTGGTCTAGTCATCCATTAAGCCGTCGTTCGCTGCGAGAAAGCAGGAATCGTGGTCGCCAAAACTGTGTTGTTCTCTGACCGGACAAGGCCTAACACAAGGTGTGACGGAGACACTTCACCAAAGGGTGATTACGGCATAGGATTATGACTCAACGATTACACCGACCTAAGTAGGTTACACGATTAGAGCGCTTTTGTTAATTACACGCGTAAGATATAACAGTAATTACAGAACGGAAATCAACACAGAAGTATAAACACCATACGCTCTATTAATTATCAGCTGCGATTACAATGGGGTCCGGGCCTTTAAATAGGTTTCCGGCCCATAGTACAAAACGGTGCCTATCGCACCTATTCGGGATCCGTCCGGATCTGGAACGGCATACCGTTTCCAGTCCGTCTGTCCATACTATGCTTATTTACAACCATACTTAATTAATTCCTTTACTCCGTATTTTGGACTCCTTGCCGGCCGGTAACAAGAATGATGGCAATGGAGGAGAGAACCCTGTCAGATTGAAAAGTTACCGATGATGCTTGGAATGCATAGAGAAGGCAACTGAGAGTAGAATGGTGGCACAAGATAATCAATAGACAGAAAAGTTATGCAATCCAAGACCGAACAGTTGAGGAGTTCACTCCGTTGGATCGAACAGTTGAGGAGGCGATCCAGGACCGACGAATGGCGACAACTGAGTGTAGAATGTTGCCGTTGGATGAGTGAACTCCGTCAAATCGAAATGTGGAAGCAATCCAGCACTGGAGAGTAGCGGCAACTGAGTGTAGAATGATGACAATGGAGGAGAGAACCCCGTCAGATTGAAGAGTTACTGATGATGCTTGGAGCGCACAGAGAAGGCAACTGAGAGTAGAATGGCGGCACAAGATAATCAATAGACAGAAAAGTTATTGCAATCCAAGACCGAATAGTTGAGGAGTTCACTCCGTTGGATGGAACAGTTGAGGAGGCGATCCAGGGTCGACCAATGGCGAGAATTGAGTGTAGAATGTTGCCGTTGGATGAGTGAACTCCATCAAATCGAAATGTGGAAGCAATCCAAGACTGGACAGTAGCGGCAACTGAGTGTAGAATGATGACAATGGAGGAGAGAACCCCGTCAGATTGAACAGTTATTGATGATGCTTGGAACGCACAGAGAAGGCAACTGAGAGTAGAATGGTGGCAGTGGAGTTGTTAACACCGTCGGGTCGAAAAGTGGCAGCAATACACGACCTTCACAGTAGCGGCCCTTGAGTGTAGAGTGGCGGCAGGTGGACTTGATAGGGTTTAGCAACAGTGGTAGCAACTAACACACAATACTCAACTAGAGATGGCTTACGTGATGTGGCAAAGGATCATGCATAATGGACCTAGGAATTCGATATATAATTTATGGTACACATTTATGGTGCACATATCAATTTATGTTGCGCGTTTATGTTGCACATTTATGGTGCTCATTTTATATATGTAATTAAAACACTCTAGTATTTTCAATGGTAGTTTTTTGCATAGTTAATTTATTAATGATGGCTTTTTGCTAAAATGACTATTTATCAATGGTAGCTTTTTGCATAGCTAATTAGCTATGTCAAGGACATAGCTAATTGTTTCCACTCTCATGCTTTCACCCTCCTTCCTTTTGCTTCTTTTTCACTAATTTTATTTTTCTTTTGCTTTTTGTTGGGGTTTGACTTAGATTTTTTTATAAATACGTATTATACCTGTTTTTCAAATGTACGTTAAATACCGTATTGGACAAATGTACATGACATTTGACTGAACAACATTGAGGTATAATATCTACTATACAAATTATGAGGTATTATACGTATTTAAATGTTAAATACGGTTACATAAACAACCATGGTTCGAACAAACCGAAGTTCAACTTCACCGCTTGACACCCGCTCGCGCACAAAGTGGTAGTGCACTTCTATATTCTTTGTGCGAGCATGGAACACAGGGTTCTTGGCCAGCTCCATGCTACTCATGTTGTCACAGTAGATCGGGATCAAAGTCGGTACTTCGATCTAGAGGTCTTGCAGTAGCCGCCGAAGCCAAATGGCTTCACAGGTACCAACGATAGCGCCCCGATATTCAACCTCAGTGCTTGATAGAGCGAATGTCGGCTGCTTTTTGCTACTCCATGCAACAACCACGCTACCAAGAGAGAACATAAATCCAGATTTTGACCGACGATCTGATGCCTCACTAGCCACTTTCGTCATATACGCATAGTGATGTGCCATGTACTCATTATACCCATATCGTTTGACAGGGTTCTTTTGGTGATTCGCTCGACGTAACTTCTCGTTAGCTGATTTAACTGCCTTCTTGGTCGACTCGAACTTTGTCTCCAAAGGTCCGTCTTCGTTCTTTCCGAAGTTGGATTCACTCCGATCCGACTCATCTCTGCCAGTGTCTTATTCCGGCATCTTCTTCTTCTCCTTCTCCTTTCACGTGAACTGTCTCCTTAGTTCCTTGCGTGGGGAGAGCACAAGGCCTATTGAGTAGACAAGCCGATTGAGAAGGTCGAGGAGCACGAAACTGGATGGGTCGTGGGAAGCAAGACCAAACGAGACGAAGAGTGCGAGCAAGGCAGGAAGATGCCAGGAGGAGATGGAGGAAAGGACCGGTGAACACTAACATCACAATTCAAGTTGAGCTTGAGGGGGAGTGTTGAGATGACAAGCTCAACCGGATCCGGATCGACCGAATAAGACGGAGCCGGATCGATATCCGGAA
Source organism: Azolla caroliniana (assembly GCF_043228905.1). Classification (NCBI taxonomy): domain Eukaryota; kingdom Viridiplantae; phylum Streptophyta; class Polypodiopsida; order Salviniales; family Salviniaceae; genus Azolla; species Azolla caroliniana. The sequence continues at coordinate 12,370,297 of NW_028230445.1, read as the reverse complement.
CGGAGAACCGAATAAGTATTCGGATTGGTATCCGGAACAAAGAGCCGGATCAGATTGTAACCGGTAGGCCGTTAGAGTCCTACGGTCCTAGCCTAGTCGCCCATACGAGCTTTGCCGTACATCTCAATACTTCTATCAGTCCTTTTAGGGACTTGTATAAAAGTGCTCACTGAGCACATTGTATGTACAAAGTGTTATTATTTTGAATTGAGTTTTAACTATTCTCCTATGTGTGTGTGTGTGTTCTGTGAAGATTCCATTTAAACCTTAATTCATTTTTTTGTTGCTATCAAGTAGAGCCAGTTGTGTTTACAAGCTTCCGCATGCAATTCTTAACAATTGCCAACAACCGGGGCATTATGCAACCTAGTGTCCACGGCGGGACAAAGGGAAGAGGCTAGTGGTAAATACAATCACCGCTAAGATACAACAAGTCACCAGGTGCAGCCAGGCAACGACATCAGAATGGGAGGTTCATGATGACATCTGAAAGGCAATGAAAGCATGGGTCGAAAAAACGAATGAGGCGAATGTCGACTGAATGAGGCAAGAGAGCATCACCGTCGCGGCCACTCCAACTGCTCCGGTGGATGATGTAACAACGGAGGAGGACCCCATTTGGCAGGCCCCCGCGGACCTCCAAATTACGATCTCCATGAATACATTGCTAAACCTAGTCCCTCAATTTTGTAAGACGGTAGAAGCAAGAATACGTAATGAGGACCCAACAACCGTCGCGACACATATCACAGAGTTTGTTGCAGGGTTGATGGTTGTGGATCACCATAACCTGCCATAAAAATTATAATCAAAGGGGAAGAAATATCCAGGTGTATAATCAACAGAGGGTCAGGGGTAATCGTCATCAGGAAAATGACCTGTCATCGCCTAGGGATTGCAACTTGGGAAGCTTGCCCGTTTTGGCTCCGCATGGCGGACCTTGATCAGTCTAACCTTTGGGATTTTTGCGGAAATTCTGAATCGTAGTTGGCGGACATTCCTTCGAAATATCGACCACTAGACGCACTAGGAGTGTACCCCTTCCTATTAGGACGACCTTGGTTGCGCTCAGTGAATATCAAATAGAATTGGCAACATAATAATATTAGCTTTCACTAGGGCCGAACCAAAATTTGAGTGTCGACGCAAGAAAGTGCGCCAACAGCGAAAGAGCTAACCCCATTGTATACAGAGGAAATCCACATGCTAGATGGACAGGAAGATGAAGAAGTGGATCAATACCTTGAAGAAAACCCGTGGCTCATACCTCTCTTCGAAATTGGTGTTATCGAGGTGGCCAACATGTACATCAAACCCACCATGGCCGAGGACAACGTTTGTGAGCCGGACAAGGAGGCAACCATGGAGCTTCGACGAGCACAAGAAGCATTCGATTGCGAAATGGAGGTTTCCCCGCGAGTCACAGATTCTGCATTAGAAGAAATCAATTTCGAGATTGCCGAGGAACCACGACCAGTGTCCATTGCCAAGGATTTGCCGACCCTAGAATGATATATTTTCCTGATCACATGAAGATATGAAGGGGCTCGACCCAAAAGTTTACCAACACTAGTGTTGAGCGAACAAGCTCAACCGGATCTGGATCGACTGAATAAGCCAGAGCCAGATCGGTATCCGGAACGGAGAACCGGATAGGTATCCATAACCAGGAGCCATATCAGATTGAAACTGGTAGGCCGTTAGAGGCCTACGAATCTAGGCTAGTATGTAGGTAAATTTTTAGGAGTTAGTGTCAGTTGCCCGTCTGAGCATTGAAGTACTTGACAGTACTTCTGTCGGTCCTTTTAAGGATTTGTATAAAAGTGCTCACTCAGCGCATTGTATGTACAGAGTGTCATTATTTTGAATTGAGTTCATCTTATTCTGCTCTCTCTATCTCTCCCGTGAACTGTGTATTCTAAGCTTCCATTAAACCCGTGTTTATTCTTTGTTGCTATCCAGTGCAACCGGTTTTGTGAAAGCTTTTGCATATTCTCTTTTACATGGTATCAGAGCACGAGGGTTGAGAACCTCTGTTGCCGACAACTGCTCGAAACGAACAAACCCTAATCACCGGTAAAGACTGAAATGGGAGGCTATGGATAGAAGCATGGCGAGCTCACTTCCAACTGAAAAGCTCGACCGGAGCAACTATGCGTTCTGGTCATATAAAATGCATCAGTACCGACTAGGGCACGGATACCGGAGCTACGTGGAAGGAGCGAATGTAGCAGCGCTGAATTCGGCACACAAGGACTTCCCGGTAGGGGAACAAGGAGCGAGTAGAGTGTTATACTGCCTCACGTCCTATGGGCACAAGGAGATGCTCAACTACATTAGGGATGGAAAACACCGAAAGAGTCTTGGGAAAATCTCTGGAAGATGTTTGCGGCAAGTACCACGGCTCCGACAAGAGCTCCGGAAAGAGCTCCGGCAAGAGCTCAACAGTATCCGGCAACGGGACATGTTGGTCACCGACTACACCACCAAGATAAAGGAGATCTGTGACGTGCTCAGCTCCATCAATGTGAGGGTGGACGAGGATGAGATGGTCCAGATCTACGTTGGTGGTCTAACACAACGGTACAGGCCAATCCAGACAATGATTTTCACCCGGGAGAAGCCATCGTCCTTCTTCAACCTGCAATCGATGCTCATGGTTGAAGAAAACCATGCAAATGGGTCGAGGACCACTCAATTAGACAGTCAAATGTTGTACATGGAGGTGGATCAGCCCTGTGCGCATGGAGGACGAGGTGGGTTGGCACGCAATAGCAACGGCCAACAAGAGTAGAAGCGGAGGCATAGAGATAGTGTCGACAACAGTTCTAGACCCTTCACAAGTAGGTGGAGTCAAAGAGGCACCAGAAACCGGCAAGGAAAGGCCGACACAAAATGTTGGTACTATGGCCGAAAGGGTGACAGAGAGAGCGAGTGCTGGAAGAAGCGCGCTGATTTGGATAAATCCGGATACGGTAAACCTAGACAAGGAAACCAGCAAAGCTCGCACTATGCATAAGCCGGTGGAGTCAAAGAGGCGCTAGAAACCGGCAAGAAAAGGCTAACACAAAATGTTGGTACTATGGCTGGAAGGGTGACAGAGAGAACGAGTGTTGGAAGAAGCGCGCCGATTTGGATAAATCCGGATACGGTAAACCTAGACAAGAAAACCAGCAAAGCTTGCACTATGCATAAGGATCGGAGGATCCAGAACCGGAAAGAACGGACAAGGGACAACCTTCGTGATGAAGCACAACGCGAACTCAATGAAGTAGACCAATTCTGGATTGGAGGAAGTATGGTACGTTAACTCCAGAGCATCTAACCACATGATGAGCCACGAAGAGTGGTTCTCGTTTCTGGAAAACCCGAGCAACCGAGAGTTGTCGAAACCGGAGGCGACACTCCTCACCTGATTGTGCATGTCGGAGAAGTCCTTTAAAGCCATGTCGGACAAAAGGGAAAGTTGATATACTACATCTTCCGACAATTACAAAGAAGCTGGTGTCGATCGGGTAGATCATCGACCAGGGGATGCAGGTGCAGTTTATGCACCTCGGTTGCTTCATCGAGGAAGAGGGCCAAGTCATCGCGAAAGGGCGTCGGGATGGGAAGATGTTCATCCTCGACACCAACAACATCGGCACTGCTATGTTCGCAAAAGGATAGAAGGTCGAATTGGATATCGACCTGTGGCACAAGTGGATTGGCCATGTCAACTATTAGAGGCTTCAAGACCTACAATCGATACAAGTTGTTTTCGGATTGCCAAAATTAAGTGGCTGGAAGGCCCAAAAATTGTGAAGCCTGCCAACTTGGTAAGCAACACCGGCTTTTGTTCCCCACCGAAAGAAACCGGAGGCGTAACAAGCTCGACCTAATACATTCAGATGTGTGGGGATTGGCATAGAGTGTTAGCCTTTCCGGGAGGCGATATTTCGTCTCCTTCATTGACGACTACAGCCGGTACACGTGGATCTACCTCATAGAGAGGAAAAGCAAAGTCTTCGACTATTTCCAGTACCTGGAAAGTCTTGTCGAATTGGAAACGGAGAGGAAGACAAGTGCCTACAGTCAGATGGCGGAAAAGAATATTTCTCTGGCCAAGTCAATAGTTATCTGCAGCAAAAAGAAGTTGGGAGGGAATTCAGCTGCCGATACACACCGGAACAAAACAGTGTGGCCGAAAGGAAGAACCGGTCAATTGTGAAGTCGACACAGGCAATGCTGGAAGAGAAGGGCATGCCCAAATTCTACTGCACGGAAGTGGTTTGGAGAACCGTTTACATCCAAAACCGGATCGGGGATAAGGTGTCAACACATGAGCTGTATTTCGAGCGGAAGCCGAATTTAAGACACCTTAAGATATTCGGTAGCATTGCATATTATTGAGCGGACAAGCTCAACCGGATCTGGCTGTATAAGCCAAAGCCGGATCGGTATCCGGAACGGAGAACCGGGTAGGTATCCAGATCGGTATCCGGAACCAAGAGGTAGATCGGAGACCCGTATCAGATTGTAACCGGTAGGCCGTTCGAGGTCTACAATCTTAGCCTAGTACGTAGGCGGATTACTTGGAGTTAGTGTCAGTCGCTCGTATGAGCATTGAAGTACTTGTTAGTACTTCTGGGAGTCTGTGTAAGGACTTGTATAAAAGTGTTCTCTAAGCACATTGTATGTACAAAGAGTTATTATTTTTTGAATTGAGTTGCTTTGCTATTCTGCTCTCTCTGTCTCTCCCATGTACTGTGTATTCTAAGCTTCCATTAAACCAGTATTTATTGTTTATTATTATCCAGTGTAATCGGTTTCTTGTACAAGCTTCCGCACATTATCTTTTACATGGTATTAGAGCGCAAGGATTGAGAACCTCTACAACTGACGAGCGATTTCCGAAGACAAACCCTAACACTTGATAGAGAACATAAAACAAGGTTAGAATGGAGAGAGGAATGGCTAGGTCACTCCCGACGGAGAAGCTTGATAGATCCAACTACGCATCTTGGTCGTACAAGATGCACCAGTACCTGCTTGGGCACGATTATTGGAGTTATGTCCACGGAGCTAACGATACAACACTTGATGCGGCATACAGGGACTTCCCAACTTGGGAACAAGCGGCTTCCCAAGCGGCAAGCAGGGTAATGTACTACTTCGCGTCCAGTGTTGTGGAGAGAATAGCGCAGAATATTGCTCGGCCACAACCGAGCCTTGAATCAAAGAAATGGGAATGAAACATAGAAATAGGAAGTAGAGAGTACACAGAATATTTACGTGAAAAACCCTAATGGGAAAAACCACGGGAGCCCACAGGCTCCAAGTTATCACTATATGAGAAAGGTACAAATAGAGACTCAGAGGCAATGAACTCGTGCTCTATATCCTCGCCAGCCGGCGGTTACAACAGAGTACTCAAAACATATTTACAAATATGTCTTCTCTTCCGGTTCTCACCGGTTCTTCTTCGTTCATAACCCGATCCCATTTGGAGGGACCGTCTTTCCAACAATCTCCCCCTTCACTCCGGCATGGGGTGTCTCGTCAGCCCGATTCGCTTTCGGCACACGTCTAGCTTGTCGGTCATCAACACCTTGGTCAGCATATCCGACCCATTCTCCTCCGTGTGGATCTTCGTCAGCATGAACTCTTGATCTTCTACTCTCTCCCAGATCCAATGGCACCTCCGTTGGATATGTTTAGTCTGGGAATGGTAGGCTATGTTTTTTGCAAGGTGGATGACACTTTGACTGTCGCAGTAGAGCTGGTATTCCTCATGTTGGATCCCTAGCTCTCCGATGAAATCCTTCATCTAGATTATCTCCTTGCCGGCTTCCACAACTACCATGTACTCCGCTCCGTGGTTGACATCACAACTGTCTTCTGCAGCCTCAATTGCCACGAAACAACTGACGGGAACTCTACGCTCCTTCTGTCCAACGCTCGGCCACAATCGAGCTTCTTTTCATACGCCGAAAACGGGAAACAAATGCATGACACAAAGGAGAGAAAAAATTATACACAGGAGGTTTACGTGGAAAACCCCAAACTAGGGGAAAAACCACGACAGCCCACAGGCTGCAAACTGTCACTATGTAAGAATGTACAACAGTGAGTTCACTGAGGCAATGACCTCGTGCTCACAGATCTTCGCCACATGTGGCGGTTACAACAGAGGCAACGACCTCTTTCTCTCTCTCTCTCTCTCTCTCTGTACAGTTACGCACACTGATCTCGTGCAAAACAGAAAATGACAACAACTACTAAAAGTTTGCCCTAAGTCATATTTATACTAATATGACTTTTCGGCTATTTACAAATATAGCCTCGATGGGCTCTCAAAAACATATTTACGAATATGTCTCTTCCTCCGGTTCTCACCGGGTCTGCACCATCCGGCTCTCTGTAGCCGGGTACTCCTTATCCGGTTCGCACCGGGTCTGTATCATCCGGCTCTCCGTAGCTGGGTACTCCTTATCCGGTTCACACCGGGTCTGTATCATCCGGCTCTCCGTAGCCGGGTACTCCTCATCCGGTTTCGGCCTCGACCGAGTTTGTTCATCGGCACTGTATCATCCGGCTCTCCGTAGCCAGGTACTCCTCATCCGGAGGGACCTGTCTCCCAACAACAACTACCCCTACATAAGTCATGACATATCCGGATGTCGACCGGCTGGTATCCGTATCAGCCAACATATCCGAATCCGTGAATCCTTCAAGTTGGGGATTAACGAAGCCGAACCAGACACACATACTCGAGGTGCCTTTCAGATACCGGAGTATCCACCCAACCGCGTTCCAGTGCTCTTTTCCGGGATTGCTCATGAACCGGCTCACCACGCCGACTGCATATCCGATATCCGGCCGGGTGCACACCATTGCGTACATCAAGCTTCCGACGGCAAAGGCATATGGTATCTTGATCATATCCGACTTCTCTGACTTTGTCTTCGAGCTCTGCTTTCCGGACAACTTGCAATCTTCTGGAAGTATCGATCCGACCTGCTTTCCATACAACTTGCAACATGTTGAACCTTTGGAGTACCTTTGTCACGTACTTTTCCTGTGACAACCACAACAACTTCTTCGACCGGTCTCGGTTGATGTGCATTCCGATTATTTGTCTTGCCGGCCCCAAGCCTTTCATTGAGAAGGTCTAGTTCAGAGCCTTCTTCAGCACCCGTATCTTGACTTGATCTCGTCCAACGATCAGCATGTCGTCCACGTACAAGAGCAATATCAGGAAGTTTCCTCTATCAAATTTCTTCACAAATACGCAGTGATCGGCTTGCGTTTTGTGGTACCCTTGATCGGTCATGAAGGAGTCGAACTTTTGGTACCATTGTCCGGTAGCTTGCTCCAGTCCGTATAAGCTCTTCTTCAACCGGCACACCAGGTGCTCCTTACCTTTCTTCTCAAATCCTTCCGGTTGATGCATGTCGATCTCTTCTTCGAGGTTGCCGTGTAGGAATGCCGTCTTGATGTCTAGTTGCTCTACCTCGAGGTCCATGCTTGTCGCTATTCCCAATACCATCCGGATTGATGTCATCTTTACTACTAGGGCAAAGATTTCATCCAAGTCCACTCCTTTCTTCTGCTGGAGGCCCTTCACCACGATTCGGGCCTAATACCTTGGTGGATTTCTGGCAATGGTCCTGTCTTCCATGAAGACTATGTCCCGACTCCAGAACACCTTCTTGTCTACCAGATCCCGCACCCGGAAACCGAACTCATCATCACCGTATCCAAGGAATATGCATGGCCTAGACTTCGGATCCAACTTTACTCTCTTATCCTTTGCAACATGCACATATGCGAGACACCCGAACACCTTCAGATGCCTGTAAGACACGTCCTTACCGGTCCACACTCTTTGTGGTGTGTCTTCGTCCAAGGGTACTGAGGGTGATCTGTTTATCACATAGCTCACCGTCGTCACCGCCTCAGCCCAAAACGTCTTGGGTAACTTTGCATGTGCCAGCATGCTCCAGACTCTCTCCATCACGGTCGGGTTCATCCGTTCGGCTAGCCCGTTCAGTTCCGGCGTCTTCGGCATGGTGAATTCGAGCTGGATTCCCTTCGACCGACAATACTCCTCGAATTGCTCCTGGTATTCTCCTCTGTTGTCCGCTCGAACCGCCTTCAGCTTCCGGACAGTTTCTCTTTCCACTCTCGCGTGGAGCTCCTTGAAGATGAATAACACTTGATCATTCGTCTTTAGTGGTAAGACCCATAACTTCCGGTTGTGATCATCTATGAACATCACAAAGTATTGCGATCCGGAATGTGACTTCGTGTCCACTTGACACACATTAGTTTGCACCAGCTCCAGTGGTGCATTTCGTCTCATTGGTGGACTTGACCGCAAGGAGGTTCGGTTTTTCTTGCCGGCTAGCCAATCGGTGCACTTCTCAAGTTGCACGTACTTCACGGGAATGAGATTGTCTTCGGGCGCTGAGACGGGAGGATGTTTATTCTCGAGATGAATGATGTTGGCACCGCTATGTTTGCAAAGGGGCCAAAGGTCGAGCCATACATCGACCTGTGGCACAAGCGGATTGGCCACATCAATTTCTGAAAGCTTCAAGACTTGCAGTCGGAACACGTAGTTTCCGGATTGCCGAATTTCAGTAGCCGGAAAGGCCAAATGTGTGAAGCGTGCCATCTCCAAAAGCAACATAGACTTCTATTCCCCAATGACAAGAACTGGAGCCGGAATTGGCTTGATCTCATCCATTCGGATGTGTGGAGAATGTTACAAAACAGGAGCATCAATGGGAGCCGGTATTTCGTCTCCTTCATCGACGATTTCACCCGACACACTTGGATCTACTTAATCGAGAAGAAAAGTGAAGTCTTCTCGTGCTTCCAGGATTTGAAGAACCTTGTCGAGCGCAAGACCGGAAGAAAGATCAAGTGTTTGTGATTGAAGGGAATCTGCAAACGAAGGGAATCCGACGGGATTTCTCTTGCAGAATGGTGTGGCCGAGTGTCGAAACAGGAAGTTGATGTTCTTGGCTCCACCCCCCCTCCCAAGGGGGTTGAGCGTGAAGAGAGAGAGTGAAAGAAATATTGAGAGGCAAAACATCTAATAGTTCTATATATTCATTCATGCCCCTTGGGTGGGGTTATATAGGTACATTACATGAGGGTTCCAAATCAAGAACATACAATGGGGTTTCTAGGTTAGTTATATAACCTTCCAACAACCTACCCACTTTACATATTTGCATGCATTGACATAAATGTGCATGTGTTTAATATATTAATATACTCACACTTATGTGCACATTTGCACATACACTTACACATGACTTTTAATACAAAGACTTCACGTACCAACACTTATACACTCACTCATACACTTACAATCCCACAGATAACACATATGGCACGCCCGTGGGATAGTGCCTTGCACGGGTGAACCCATATGCCTTCAATAAACACGAACATCGGTCCTTGGACCGAAACTTATGACCAAAACTCCCTTGGTCTTCTCCTATTGTGTTGGTGGAAACTACATCGACCGAAACACGTGTAACACGAACACAAACTCAATGACATGAACATTCGCGAACATTTGGTCAGAACATTCGCGAACATAGAAACTTTGGTACTCTTTTTTTTTTGTTCTCACCATGATGTTTTATGTATGTGTGTGTGTTTCTTTTAATTTATGTGAGTTATTGTACCCTCATGTTTTTGAAATTTTTGTTTTTTTTTTAAAATTCGGTTTGTTGCCCTCTCTTTTGAAATTTGATTCCGTGCCCTCGAGTTATTGTAATTGGGTTGATGCCCTTCCATTTTTAAATTTACTCATATGCCCTCTCTTTCTTCTCTCTTGTAGTTCTCCTTCCTTCCTCCTCCGCCTCTTGCTTGATTTCTTCTCCTCTAATTTTCTATCTTAAATTTCTGTTCCTATTCTGTCTTCGGCTTCTATCGTCCTCTTTTGGTCAACTTCACCATTTTCTTCTTCTTGTTTGTCTATTTGTCTGTCCCGGTCATCTCAGTCCGTCCGCTGTGTCTTTGTACGGTTGTCTCCATCGACTGTCCATGGCCGTCTGTCCGGATGTTGTTGAGCTGCTATCCAGGTGCCACTCCGGCCACCACTCGGTCGTTGTTGGCCACTATCCGGCCAATCGTCGCTACTATTCGACCGCCACTCGGCCACTATCTGGCTAATTGCCACCACTCAGCCGTTGTTCAGCCATTGTCCGTGTAGGAAATAAGAAATGGAAAGAGAGGAAGAGGGAAAGAGAGAAAGAGAAGTAGAAACTTTATTAATTGATTGTTTCTCTCTCTCTACAACCAACCGACCACACACACAGAGATTGTGGTGGTTATAGGTGCACCCTATTTTTGGGGTGCACCTTTTCATATTGTTTACCCTTTCGAATAATCTATTTTTCTATTTATTATTCTAACTAATTAGTTTATTACATCAGCCTCCCATAAACTAATTAGTTGTGAATCGTTGTAATCCTAAATTTTTACAACAAGCTTCAAATTTGTCTGGAGGGAGAGCCTTTATTAAAAAAAAAGCCCACATATGATTTGTCAATGTAAACTCTAAGATAAGCTTGTTTTCTTCAGCCAACTCTCGTATAAAGTGATATTTTAAATCCACATGCTTTGTTTTCTCTGAGTGCTTTGGATTCTTCGTTAAGTAGATACATGATATATTGTCGTAGAAGATTTTCAATTGAAGTGGTTCACATAGTTGGTGTTCCTTTAACACTGTTTTTAACCATAGTCCTTCTTTAACGGCCAACGGCACAGAAGGAATTTCCCAATTATCTTGAGAGGATGGTGAGTCGGATTGCCGCAAATATAATTGCAGGTGTACATGGTCTATATATGTATGCATAATGTATGGTTATTGAATATTGTAGAGGGTGAGCTGAGAGAAGAGCAAGGAAGGATGAATGGAAGGAAAGAAGGAAGGATGGATGGATGGAAGGTCAGGTATGATGATTTTAGAGGGAAGGATTATCGAATGTATTCATGGAAAACAAGATCGTGATAATTATGTTTGGAAGGAAAAGGGAGCCATTGCAGATGACGTTGATGACGATGATGCGCTATGGAAGAATCCTGTGTCAAACTTGGGAGGTCGAGAGAGACGAAGTGCTAGAGCTCTAACTGAGACTCAAACAAAGGGGCGAGGCTCCATGCCACCCTTAGAAACCATAACTCAAAGGCTTGAATTCCATAGAAAATCCTCCTGAGAAACCCTGAAATGGGATGAAACACAAAGAAACATTGACTTCACGATCCCATCATCTTTGTCAGACCAAGATCAGAAAAGGCATTTGTTGCATTACAAGAAATGACCCACATCCACATCAACAACATCCGCGTGTGAAATTCCTCGATCCGAAAGAACTTTAGCATGATATTGAGGGAATATGAGGGCATGTGGATGATGATGAAAAAATCAGTAGCATGAGCATCTCGCATAGTCGTAGCCATAAGGATGAGCATCTCGCATAACCGTAGCCATAACCACGCTCTCTTGCATCCTTCTGTCGTATGTAGTTCTTCGACTTCTTCTCAAAGGGAGGGTTAGTCCCACCGGGCGTGCCAAGTGTTGATGGGTGGGGGATGGAGCCAAGAAAGGCTCCACCCCCCTCCTAAGGGGGTTGAGCATGAAGAGAGAGAGAGAGAGAGAGAGAGAGAGAGAGAGAGAGAGGGTGACAGAATATTGAGAGGCAAAACTTCTACTAGTTCTATATATTCATTCATGCCCCTTGGGTGGGGTTATATAGGTACATTACATGAGGGTGACGGTAACTCAACGCTCCTTATGCACAATGCTCGGCCACAACCAAGCTTAGAATCATACACAGAAAACAGGAAACGAAAACACGCGACACAAAGGAGAAGAGAAAAAAAAATGTACACAGGATGTTTACGTGGAAAACCCAAACTAAGGGAAAAACCACGGCAGCCCACAAGCTGCAAACTATCACTATGTTAGAATGTACAAACAGTGAGTTCATAGAGGCAACGACCTCGTGCTCACGATCTTCGCCACAGGCGGCGGTTACAACAGAGGCAATGACCTCTTTCTTTCTCTCTCTCTCTCTCTGTACACAGTTATACGCTCTCACTTTTCTTGCACCAACAAGAATGACAACAACAACAACAACAGTAAGTAAAAGTTTGCCCTAAGTCATATTTATACTAATATGACTTTTCGGCTATTTACAAATATAGTCTTGATGGACTCTCAGAAACATATTTACGAATATGTGTCTTCATCTGGTTTCAGCATTCCTCACCGGGTCTACACCATCCGGCTCTCCGTAGCCGGGTACTCCTCATCCGGTTCTCACCGGGTCTGCACCATCCAGCTCTCACCGGGTCTGCACCATCCGGCTCTCCGTAGCCGGGTACTCCTCATCCGGTTCTCACCGGGTCTGCACCATCCGGCTCTCCGTAGCCGGGTACTCCTCATCCGGTTTCGGCCTCGGCCGAGTTTGTTCATCGGCACTGTTCTTCTCCCTTCCCATTTGGAGAGACCTGTCTCCCAACAAACTCCCCCTTCACTCCGGCATGGGGTGTCTTACTAGTCCGATCCTCTTCCGGCATGCATCCAGCTTGTCGGGTATCAACACTTTGGTAAGCATATATGACCCGTTCTCGGCCATGTGGATCTTCGTCAGTGCGAACTCCTGGTCATCTACTCTTTCCCGGATCCAGTGATACCTTCGCTGGATATGTTTCGTCCGGGAATGGTAGGCCGCATTCTTAGCCAGGTGGATGGCACTTTGACTGTCGCAATAGAGTCGGTATTCATCATGCCGGATACCGAGCTCTCCGATGAATTCCTTCATCCATAATATTTCCTTGCCGGCTTCCACGGCTGCCATGTACTCCGCCTCTGTGGTTGACAATGCAACCGTCTTCTACAGCCTCAACTGCCACGAAACAGCTCCCCCTGCATATGTCATTACATACCCGGATGTAGACCGGCTGGTATCCACATCAGCCGACATGTCCGAATCGGTGAAACCATCAAGTTGAGGTTTTCCGGAGCCGAATCGGAGACAAATATTTGAAGTGCCCTTCAAATACCAGAGTATCCATTAGACTGTGTTCCAGTGCTCCTTGCGGGGATTGCTCATGAACCGGCTCACCACTCCGACTGCGTATCCTATATACGGTCGGGTACACACCATCGCGTACATTAAGCTCCCGACGGTAGAGGCATATGGAATCTTCATCATATTCGCCTTCTCTGTTTTTGTCTTCGGGCTTTGCTTACCGGATAGCCTGCAGTTTGCCGGAAGTGTCGATCCGACCGGTTTCGCATCTGACATGTTGAACCAGTGAAGCACCTTTGTCACGTACTTCTCCTGTGACAGCCATAATTGCTTCGCTGACCGGTTCCGGATAATATGCATCCCCAGCATCTGTCTTGCCGGACCCAAGTCTTTCATTGAGAAGGTTCGGTTGAGAGCCTTCTTCAGCATCCGTATTTTGACTTGGTCCCGTCCGACGATCAACATGTCATCCACGTATAGAAGGAGTATCAGGAAGTCGCCTCCTTCGAACTTCTTCACAAACACGCAGAGATCGGCCTGCGTCTTGTGGTTCCCTTGATCAGTCATGAAGGAATCGAACTTCCGGTACCATTGCCGGGGTGCTTGCTTCAACCCGTAGAGGCTCTTCTTCAACCGGCATACTAGGTGCTCCTTCCCTTTCTCCACGAATCCTTCCGGTTGCTGCATGTAGATCTCCTCTTCGAGGTCGCCGTGAAGGAATGTCGTCTTCACGTCTAGCTGCTCTACCTCAAGGTCCATGCTTGCCACTATACTCAGCACCGTCCGGATGGAGGTCATCTGTACTACCGGGGCAAATATTTCGTCGAAGTCCACGCCCTTCTTCTGCTGGAACCCCTTCACCACGATCCTGGCTTTGTATCTCAGGGGGTTGCCGGCATCTCCCGGTTTCAACTTGTACACCCACTTAATTCGGAGTGCCCGCTTTCCTTTCGGCAACTCTACCAATTCGTACGTATGGTTCTCATGCAGGGAATCCATCTCATCCTGCGTGGCACTTAACCATTTTCGGTTGTGGGTGTCATCCTTCGCTTCTTCGAAGCTTTCCGGTTCCCCCTCATCAGTCAACAGCACATGCTCTGCATCCGGAAATCTCCGGGGGGCCCTTCTCTCTCTGAGAGGATATCTTCATCTTTGGGCTTCGGTAACCGGCTCCTCCATTTGCTCTTCATCCGAATCCGATTCGGGGTCTTGGTCGGTTCTGATTTCAGCTTCCTCTACTTCTTCATCTGCTGTTCGGTATCCTCACCGTAACCGGCTGGTCCCTCGAGTGCTAACCGGTGTCTTTCCGGTTGGGTCTGCTCATCGTAGACTCTATCCTTACCGGTCGACTCGGAGTTCATTATCTTCTTCTCCGACTCCCAGTCGGCGAGCGTCTTGTCCTCCATGAAGATAATATCTCGACTCCGGAATACCTTCTTGTCGACCAGGTCCCACACTTGGTGGCCGAACTTATCGTCACCGTAACCGAGGAATATGCATGGCCGGGTTTTTGGATCTAACTTTCCTCTCCGGTCCTTAGCTACATGCACGTACGCGAGACACCCGAACACCTTCAGATGCCGGTAGGACACTTCCTTACCAGTCCATACTCTCTGTGGCGTGTCTCCATCCAAGGGTACTGAGGGTGATCTGTTTATCACATATGTCGTCGTCGACAGTGCCTCAGCCCAAAACTTCTTGGGTAGTTTTGCATGCGCTAGCATACTCCGGACCCTCTCCATTATGGTCCGATTCATCCTCTCAGCCAGTCCATTTAGTTCCGGCGTCTTCGGCACGGTAAATTCGAGCCGGATTCCCTTCGAGCGGCAGTACTCCACAAACTGCCCCCGGTATTCTCCTCCGTTATCTGCTCGAACCGCCTTCAGCTTCCAGCCGGTTTCTCTTTCCATTCTCCGTTCTTTGAAGACGGATAGCACCTGATCCTTCGTCTTCAACGGTGTGGCCCACAGCTCCCGGTTGTGGTCATCTATGAACGTCACGAAGTACTGCGATCCTGCATGTGACTTCGCGTCCACTTTACACACATCAGTATGCACCAACTCCAGTGGTGCATTACGTCTCATCGGTGGCCTTGGTCGAAAGGAGGTCCGGTTTTGCTTACCGGCCAAACAATCATTGCACTTCTCTAAGTGCACGTTCTTCACTGGAATGAGGTTGTCGTCTGCAAGCCTCTTCATCCCCTTCTTGCTCATGTGACACAGCCTTTTGTGCCACAGCTCACCGGCAGTGTCGGATGCCATGTTCACTTCTTCCGGACATAACCGGGCATTCATCAGGTACAGTGTGTTGACCTTCCGGCCCCGAGCCACAATCAGGCTCCCTTTGCTGAACTTCATGACACCGTTCCGGATGCTACCTGTGTAGCCTTCATCATCTAGCCAACCGGCTGATATCAGGTTCAGACGAACCTCCGGAACGTGTCGGACATCCTTCAGCACCAACTTGCATCCGGTTGGTGTTGACAACCACACGTCTCCTATGCCGACAATTCGGCATGTACCTTCATTCCCCATCCGGACACAGCCGTGATCACCGACTGAGTAGGATGAGAAGCATTTTCGGTTCGGGGTAAGGTGGAACGACGCTCCGGAGTCGACCACCCAAGTCATCTCGTCGCCGGCAAGGTTTATCTCACTCTCCTCGGTGATGAGCATCAACTCTTCTTCACTTGCCGCGATTGTCGTCGTCCCCTTCCGGTCCGGCCCCCTCCGGTTTTTACCGTTCCGGTCCGGTATCCGCTTCGAATCGGTACCGTCGGTTTCCTTGTCCTTTCGGAAATGCCGACAGTTCTTCTAGAAGTGTCCCGGCTTGCCACAATAGAAGCAAGTAGGCCTTCCCCTTGACTTTGACCGTGTCCCCGACTTCTCCCGGTTTTGGGGACTACGGTTTTTGTGTCTTCCGCGTTCCGATTCGGTAAGGAGAGCTTTGGAGTCGGAGCTCGTCTCTTTATCTTTCCGACGCGCCTCCTCATCTAGCAAGCTCGACTTTACTCTTGCTAGGGATAACCGTTTTCCTTCCGGCCCGGCATTGCCCAAAGTGACAACCAACGTCTCCCAGCTATCCGGGAGGGAACCGAGCAGGAGTAGCGCTAGTACCTCATCGGCGAGAGGTACTTCCAATGAAGTTGCCTGGTGGATCAGCCCCTGGAAGGCATTCATGTGCTCCGCCATGCTTGAGCCATCTTGGTACCGGAGTCTTACTAGCTTCCGGAATACGGAAACCTGATTAACAGCATTTTTGTTTTGAAACATTATGCCAATCTTCTCCCAGAGCTCATGAGCCTTGCTCTCTTCATTGAAGTTGTTGTATAAGCTCATGTCGATGAAGCACCGTATGTACGCCGTTGTCTTCATGTGCATCACCTCCCATATTGTGGCATCGATCTTGTCCGATCTCTTGTCCCCGAACTGAACCGGTAACCAAAGATCTTTAACCACGAGCATGTCCCTCATCTTCGACTTCCACACTGAATAGTTGGAGCCGGTGAGCTTGAACATGCCGCCAAACGATTCGTCCATTTTCTGTGTCATTTCGCTCTGATACCACTTGACGGGAACTCAACGCTCCTTATGCACAATGCTCGGCCACAACCGAGCTTAGAATCATACACAGAAAACAGGAAACGAAAACACGCTACACAAAGGAGAAGAGAAAAAAAAATGTACACAGGATGTTTACGTGGAAAACCCAAACTAAGGGAAAAACCACGGCAGCCCACAGGCTGCAAACTATCACTATGTTAGAATGTACAAACAGTGAGTTCAAAGAGGCAACGACCTCGTGCTCACGATCTTCTCCATAAGCGGCGGTTACAACAGAGGCAACGACCTCTTTCTCTCTCTCTCTCTCTCTGTACACAGTTATACGCTTTCACTTTTCTTGCACCAACAAGAATTACAACAACAACAACAACAGTAAGTAAAAGTTTGCCCTAAGTCATATTTATACTAATATGACTTTTCGGCTATTTACAAATATAGTCTCGATG
This sequence comes from Azolla caroliniana, assembly GCF_043228905.1. NCBI lineage: Eukaryota > Viridiplantae > Streptophyta > Polypodiopsida > Salviniales > Salviniaceae > Azolla > Azolla caroliniana. The sequence continues at coordinate 12,353,242 of NW_028230445.1, read as the reverse complement.
GACTCTCAGAAACATATTTACGAATATGTCTCTTCATCCGGTTTCGGCATTCCTCACCGGGTTTGCACCATCCGGCTCTCCGTAGCCGGGTACTCCTCATCCGGTTCTCACCGGGTCTGCACCATCTGGCTCTCCATAGCCGGGTACTCCTCATCCGGTTCTCACCGGGTCTGCACCATCCGGCTCTCCGTAGCCGGGTACTCCTCATCCGGTTTCGGCCTCGGCCGAGTTTGTTCATCGGCATTGTTCTTCTCCCTTCCCATTCGGAGGGACTTGTCTCCCAACAGAGGGTTCCAAATCAAGAACATACAATGGGGTTTCTAGGTTAGTTATATAACCTTCCAACAACCTACCCGCTTTACATATTTGCACACATTCACAGAAATGTGCATGTGTTTAATATATTAATATACTCACACTTATGTGCCCATTTGCACATACACTAACACATGACTTTTAAGACAAAGAATTCACGTACCAAAAATCCCACGGATAACAACTAGTAGAAGCAGCAAGGGCAATGCTTGGGGAGAAAAGCATGCCCATGTTTTATTGGGCCGACGGAATTCGGACAACCGTCTACATCCAAAATCAAATATCAGCCTTAGGGACAAAGGTGTCACCGCATGAACTGTATTTCGAGCGGAAGCCAAATTTGGCACACCTTGGGGTGTACGGTAGCATTGCATATATGCCTGTACCAAAAGAAAAACGGAAGAAGTTAGACGCGAAAGCCGAAAAGTGCATTCTCGTCATCTATTCGGATGAAGAAAAGGGTGATAAGTGTTATAACCCCCGATCACAAGCAATCCAAGTTAGCCGAGATGTCATCTTCAATGAATTGGCTCGTACTACTTCTCTCCACCCGAACCCGAGCCGATTGTTGATGATCCGGTGGAATCCGGAACATACGGAAGCATCGCGGAATCCGAATAGCCGGATCGTTCAACTTCTCTCTAGATGAGTGGACCGATTCCAAACTGGTTGAGCCGGAGTGGTCAACCAGATGACGAACCGGCGAGTAGTGGAGACTAGGTCGTGCTCTCTGTTGTCCAACTGAATTGTATCCGCCGGACATAACGCATGGAAAATAGAGTATTATATTAGGAGCGTTAAAGTAATGCGTGTAATGGTTTTACGCAGGGAGCATAACCGATTAGAAGCCTTGTGTATATAAGGGGTGAGAGACCATTGTAAAGAGGGAGCGTATTATAGGAACGTCATTTTAATATAGTTTTATCTTCTCTGATCTTGGTATTCTACCTATTAGTCTCTTGTTTTCGTTTCTTGTTCTCTGTACAAGATTGTGTTGCAATAAACACAAGGTAAGTACGCGTTGGGGTATTGCACTGCTACGGAGGTTCGGTTGTAGCCGTCCCCCCTTTTCGCCTTACAAATCACGCACTATGCATCCCTATTCCCTTGCACCACGATCACCTTGTAAGATACCCCGAAGAACTGAGGGTGGACTGTGTTCCTAACTGGTAACACTTTTGGCATGTCTGGTGGTCTGTGAATCCTCAAAGCCGACCAAGCAAGGAATGGATGTCTAGCCGCCGACGTATCAGAGAACCTACGAGAGAAGATCGACCACTAACTAGATCCATCACCAGACAAACAGAAGAACATGCTACGCGGAAACCTGGCCTTAGTGATCACACCTCCTCTTTTTAGGAGTACACAGTAGACTCCATGCTCACAGAACAGAGCGGCTTCAATCACGAAGTCTTATTGCCACATAACCAAAGTAGTGCGAACAAACACCACAATAGCCCACACCACAGTGACAATAACCTTCCTTTGCCGACCGTCACCATCGTGACCGGAATGGCTTTTTCATACTCCCCCTTCAACGGAGAAACCGACATTGGGAGCGACATACAATCGTTCCTCAATGTCTGGAATGTGAATCACATGGCGAAGCCCACACATCAAAAATTGCCAAATTCGGGTTAACCTTGGATGGTCGAGCGACGTGCTAGCATTCCCAAATGGATTTGGTAGCAATCACAACCTTCGACCAATTGCAATCGGTGTTCTTACGTTTGTTTCATCGGCGAGTGCCGTAGTGTGAAATTATTGGTTAGTTCTATACCATCAAGCAACTTCCAACGGAATCCGTAGCAGATTTTAGTCTGCATTTCCAGAGTTTACGGCGGAACCTTACATGGGGCCCAATAGACGAAGAGGCCAAGGAAAAGTTTTTGGCAACCTTATGACGACCTATCAGGACGATGCTGAACACGTATAGTGTGAAAGGGGAGACGTCGGATATGGTCATCGAGTGAGCATTCCAGCTCGAGTTAGAGGAGGAAGATAAAGGATTGTCCATGGCATCGCTATGACAAGTGTTGCCTCAAGAAGAGGAACATCGATTCCGCCAGGCCATTCAGTGCACAATTTGTTTAAACTCCAAGCATTCCGTGGTCGAATGTAATATGAGAATAAATTGCCCCATTTGCCACTCACAGGCACACACGGTGGATCAATGTGAGTATAATATGGTGAACAGGCCCACACCTGTAGTACGCCGTCTGGAGCCACAATGTCAATTTTGCAGGAATGACCAAGGCCGACAACAGGAGCGCCCCCGGTATACGGACCGAAATCAAAGAACGGAGTGCCAATACCGTCACCGTCGTAATAACAACCCATATTCCGACAAAGAAGAGCAAGAAGATGAAGAGTATCGGAATACCAACCATTAGAATCGGGGGGGACATCGCTACGACAATCGACGAACTACCAACAATCGTGGAGGATTAAATGGACCTCGTCCAAATGGTAACAATCGTCAGCCTAGGGACCAACGCCATTATGAGGAGAGCTCAGAAGATGAACAACACCCAGTGCAGCGCCAAGAATATCATCAACAACCCCGGAATAATAGGTGTATTCAGCAAACCCGGGAAGAGCAAGCCGTACCAGTAGAAACCAATACATCACTAGTTGTAGAGAGAGGCGAGTCAAGCGTACAGCAGCCCGGTCATTACGCGATGCAGTGTCCGTGTCGCAAAGGTAAAGAACTAGCTGTAAATAAAATCACGGCAGAAGTCCAGCAGGTCACAACGCGACAACAGGCGCAAAACACAGAATGGGATACGCAAAGCAACCCAGGCCTAGGTAGAAAAAGCAAATGCGGCAAACGTGGAGCGTATGAAACAAGAATCAACGAACACCAATTTGCAGACGGACGATAACGCATTATCACCGGACCCCATATGGAAAGCATTGGCAGACAGTGAAATAACACTGACCATGGATAAGCTCCTCCGCTTGGTTCCACGATTCCGACAGGTGGTAGAGAATCGTATATGAGGCACAACTGGATTAGATGTCTCGGCCAATTTCACAGAGTCTAGTAATGGCCCAACAGTAGTAGATCACCACAATCCAACCATTAAATTGGTACGGAAGGCTCAAGAAACACCGGGATGCATCATCGATGGGGGATCCGGCGTAAATGTCATTAGTACAAACACGTGTACTTGACTGGGCATTACCGATTGGGAAGCATGCCCTTTCTAGCTTCGTATGGCAGACACCCATTCCATCAAGCCCCTCGGGTTAATTCGAAAATTAGGAATTGTCGTCGGAGGCCATCACTTTGACATCTCTGTCGTAGTGCTCGCATTAGACGCTCCGGGAGCGTATCCAATTTTGCTAGCCAGACCATGGTTACGCTCCGCCAACATCAAGCAGAATTGGCAGCATAATTGTATTAGCTTTCGACGAGGCCGTAGCAAAGTCCGTGTACCTACGCAAGATACGACGGCCCCAACCAAGGGCATAACGCCATTATACGCCGAAGATATTAATATGCTAGAAAGATTGGATGATACTGAGCTTGAGGCATACCTCAATGAAAACTCGCAGATTGCGCCATTATTCAAAATTGATGTAATGGAAACTGTTGCGGAGTACGCCCCAACCAGTACGCTTGAAGACGAGGAGTATGAGCCTGATCTTGAGTCGATAATTGATTTGAGTAGGGCATGAGAAGCGTTCGATAAAGAAATGGAAATCTCACGTTGAGTCACCGCACCGCGTCTGCATTAGAAGAAGTCAACATCGGAACTACGGCGGTGCCACAACTACTCTCAATTGCGAGGGAGTCACCTGAACTCAGGTGAGAAGACGGCGATGACAGAACTGCTTTGGGAATATAAGGATGTTTTCGCATGGTCACACGAGAACATGAAAGGGTTGGATCCGAAATTTTATTAACACAAGATCAACTTGTCCACCAACGCGAAACCTGTGCAGCAGCAACGTTATCGAATGAACCCGAATTACGCGGCTCACATAAAAGAAGAAATTGACAAACTATTGAAAGCAGGGTTCATTCGGCTGGTAAAACAGGCCACGTGGCTGAGTCCAATAGTCGTGGTGCCGAAGTAAAATGGGAAAATACGCGTCTACGTGGATTATCGTCAGTTAAACGCCGTAACAATTACGGATGTGTTTACCTTACCTTTTACAAATAGCGTACTAGACGTTGTCGCGGGCCATGACACATGTATAGTTTTTTGGATGGCTTCAGCAGATACAATCAAGTACACATGCACCCTGACGACCAAGAAAAGACCGCGTTCATCACGAACTGGGGCGTGTTCGTCGCTGTAGTAATGATGTTTGGTCTGAAAACGGCGCCCGCCACTTTCCAGCAAACAATTATGGAGATTTTTGGAAAATATATACCTGCATTTATGCAAGTTTTTCTCGATGACTTTGCGGTGTATGGAACATGAGGTGAACATTTGGGTCATCTACGGCTTTGTTTGGAGCGTTGCCGTATGTCATGCCTCAGTGTTAATCCGGCGAAATGTGCATTTGGTGTCACCAGCGGAGCACTCCTCGGACATATAGTAAGCAAGGAGGGGATAACAGTAGACCCTAACAAAATAATAGCGATCATTGAAGCGAAGACCTCGACTAATGCCAAAGCCCTTAGCCGCTTCTTAGGGCAAATACGATGGCACAACCGTATATTACGACACTTGCGGATTTCTCGACTCCATTACACAACGTCGTACATCGTACTTCTTTCACATGGACGACAATAGAAAACAAAGCGTACGAGGCACTAAAGATAATGCTAACCCAAGCAACAGTCGTACAACCACCAGATTGAACGAAACCTTTTCACGTATTTGTAGATGCCTCAGATATCGCAATAGGCAACGCATTGATGCAGCTCACAGAGCCTAATTGGTACCGGCCGGTTTATTACGCCAGTCATAACTTATCAGATGCCGAATGGAACTACTCCATGACCAAGCATGAGGCCTTTGGTATGATCTACAATATCAACAAATTCCGGCATTATCTACTCGGGCTGAAATTTACGTTTCACGTAGACCACGTGGCATTACTCTACCTAGTCGAGAAGCAGAGGTTGACAGGGAAGCTGGCCAGATGGATGTTGCTGCTCCAAGAGTTGGACTTCGTGTTTCAACATCGGTCGGGTACGCAGCATGTCGTAGCGGATTTCTTCAGCAAAGTAGATAACGGTGATAACGCATTGTGATAAGATGATGACTTTCTCGACGTTGATATTCTGCGGGTCGCAACCACGGCGTCACGAGAAGAAAATAATTTTCCGGATCGTTGGCTAATGGAGATGACTTACTTTTTTACCACGGGGCTGCCACCACCACAGCTACAAACGGACGAAAAGAAACGACTAGCAGTTCGGACTCGTAACTTTTGTCTGGTCGAAGGCGTACTCTACCATAACGGTAGCGATGGAATTTGGCGGCGTGGAATACGGTAGGATGAGAAGGAAGCCGTACTACGCGAAGCTCATTGTGGAACGGCTGGAGGACATTACACAGGTGATGTCACGGCTAGAAAAGCATGGCAAGCAGGTCTCTGGTGGCCAACTACGCAAAAGGACGCATATCAATACTATAAACAATGTTATCTGTGTCAACGCAACCTACGGAGCTCGCAAGAATGCCTCACCAACCAGTACTCCCACTTGACCCGTTCCAAAAATGGGGTCTCGATTTTGTCGGTCCCTTTACATCGGCAACAACACGGACATCAACAAATACATTCTCGTGGCCACAGATTACTGCACAAAGTGGGTAGAAGCCAAACCGTTACAAGACAATATTGCGACGTCCACGGCAAGATTCCTTTCCGAACACATCTGGTGCCGTTTTGGTTGCCCAATAGAGCTCATAAGCGACCAAGGGAGCCATTTCTTGAATTCGGTCATCCACAAACTCACGCACCATTTACACCGTCATACACAAGAAGATTATGCCATATTACCCATAGGAAAATGGGTTAGCAGAATCCATGAACAAGACGTTACAGACTATCCTGAAAAAGATAGTGAATGAGAATAGAACAGACTAGGACACAAAACTGCAGAATAGAACAGACTAGAACAGACTATCCGGAGGAGAAGAGAGAGCTCGACACTCAGATTTGCAGCAGCACTTCGTCCTTCCTAGCACGCGATACCTGCTCCTTCCTCCTCCCCCTCCTTAAATAGTTCCCCAAAATGGGGTGCCCCCTTTTCCTTAGCCAAACTGCTTTATTCCCTGTCCCTGTCGACAGAGATACGCACAAAATCCCCTAATAAATGTGCTCTACCTAGTATTTACACCAGTCGCCCTAATTACGAATTATGTACAATATATCAATCCTCGCGTCCACCCGTGTAAGAGCCGGTTCATGCGCCTTTTTCTTCGATTCCGCCTATGGCCGGTTTTCTTCACGACATCCACCCCCACCAAACCGCGCATCTACCGGCATGCGCCAGAGACGGGTAGACACCGAAGAAAACCAGCCTCACTTGTCGTTCTCTGATTCTCCGCCAGACCCGAACTGATCGTCGTCGTTACTCTCGCTCGCCGGTTCCGGCTCGTCTTCGAACCGCTTTTTGAACTCTTTGATCCGCTTCCTGTTGTCTGTCTGGCCGGACTAGCCTCAACACAGGTGTCTATCCGACACTTCTCCAAAGGGGTGGTAAGGATTGGATGCTAGGTTACACGCATAAGATGATTACAATTAAGCACAGACGGTAAACAATACGAGATACAGATAAATACGCAATAATTACTATTGTATTACTTCCGTCAAAACACTTTACAAATCATCGGATCCTTTTATAGGCATCCGGCAAGGTTACAATCGGTGCGCTTAGGCAACCGACATCCGAATCGGTCCGGATCCGGATCGGTACAACTGTACCGAATCCGTCCCTCCGAATAATAATTCTACTATTATTTACTTCCTATTATCCGATCCGATTCCGCCTTCCCACTTGTCCTTGCTCTTCTGACCGGCCAACACATGGCACGCCCGTGGGAAAGTGCCTTGCACTTCGAATCCACTCCCGGCCTCAGTCTTCCTCCAAAATATCGAGCACACTTTGGTCGATGGTGTCAAGTGGTACTTCTTCCTCTTGTTCCTGTTCCTTGCCTGCCTGGTCTCCGACCTCCGGTTGGGTAGGCTGTTCCGTAAAAATTTGTTGCTCCGGCTCTGCTTGATTCTGTGGTGCCGGTGCTTCCTCACCGCTTCGTCCGGGTTCTTCCTGTTCTCCCTCCGTTCCTGGCTCTGTTCTGTTACCGGTGTCGCTTTCTCCGGTCTCGACTGGTCGACTCGATATGCCTCCTTCCTCTGCGTCGGTCTTATTCCGGGGCTTCGTCTCGGTCGTACCGGTCCCGGGGGTAGCTATCTTTGCGTCTCTCCTCTCGGTCATAGTTGTCGCGTCTTGTATCAGCGTATCCTTTTCGCCTCTCTTCTCTGCGTCGGTCGTCTTCCGGGGATTCGTCTCTGTCGTACCGGTCCCGGGGGTAGCTATCTCTGCGTCTCTCCTCTCGGTCATAGTTGTCGCGTCTTCTATCAGCGTATCTGTTACCGCGTTCGCGTTGGTAGCGGTTGTCTCTCCGGAATCGATCCTCGTCCGGGTTCTGATTGCGTAGTTCTATGTGTCGAACCGGTGTTGCCTGCCGATTTAACAGGTTATATTCGCATCGGTCCGTTGTATGGGCTCGAGAGTTGCAGATCACACATTGTGTCCGCAGGGTGCAGTCTACTGTTGAGTGCCCCGAATTTAGGCATGTTGTACATTGTAAGGCCTGTCGGAACCTCAGGTCTTCCTCCTTTGGGAGTGCCCAGTGTAACATCCCCATCGACAAGAAGGGGCTAGTCTTGTCCATTTCTAAAACCCGATCAATAACTTGGTCCATTGTGCTGGTTTGGAAATCAAGGACTCCACACATTGTTCGAAGTGGCTCTTTCAGTGCGGCCAAAAAGACTGCTTTGGCTTCATCTTCGGGTGGTGCTCTTGTCAGTTGGCTGTGCAGGGTCTGGAACCGAATGATGAATTGTGGCCTAGTCTCGTTCTCTTCCTGCCGGGTGGTGTAGAACTGCCCGACCAATTCCCTTTGCTCAAATTGTCTGTGAAAAAACCTGAGGAATCTGGCCTTCAAGGCATCGAATGTGGCAAAGCTGCCCGGTAAGTGCTTTGCGTGCCATTGGGCCGCCGGTCCTTCTAAGGTTATGCCGAATTCGGTGATTTTGGATCGTTCGGCTTCGGGCTCCGTCAATCTTTGGGAGATATGGTTGGCTTCCCATGTTTGGAGGAATGCGTACACGTGTGCCTCCGCGTCGGCCTCATCCCGGTACTTTGGGTATGGGTACGGCATCGTGTCGTCCAACTGACTTTCCTGTTTCCTCCGCTCTCTGTCCGCTGTTGGCGTTGGTGTGAGAACCTTTGGTTCCCCCGCGGGTGTTTCCGGTGTCCGGTCCGTTGGTTCCTCCGCGGGTGTTGTCGGTATCCGCTCCTTCGGTTCCCTCGCGGTTGTTGTTGGTATCCGGTCAGCCTTCCTCGGTGGTTGCCGGTCACCGAATTCCAGGGTTATTTCTTCCTCTGGCGCCGGTGTTACTGAGTCTTCCGACCCCTCGTCCTCCCGGTCCTTTGGTGTGTCGTGGCTGCTTTTATACCGGGATGCAACGCTTCCGTCGCTTTCCGACTCCGCCTCAAGTGTTGCGAATGCTTCCGAGTCCCCGTCGCCCGCGGCGAGCGTCTGCAGTATCGTTTCCGCCTCTTGCAGGCTTGTTATGCTACTGCCTTCGTCGGGGATTTGTAGAACCCGAAACTGCAGTGCTTCTTCTGCGACTCTCCGAAGAGTTTTGGAGAATGACCGATCCCGTCGGATCTCGTCGACGGCCTGCTGCAGGGCTTCCCGTCGTTGCTCGCGTTCGGTGTATCGTCCCCCTCGTTCGGTGATGTGGTCGTCGTTTGGTCTAGACATCCATCCCCCGGTTGTCCTCTGCACTTTGCAGGAATCGTGGTCGCCAAAATAGTGTTGTCTGTCTGGCCGGACTAGCCTCAACACAGGTGTCTATCCGACACTTCTCCAAAGGGGTGGTAAGGATTGGATGCTAGGTTACACGCATAAGATGATTACAATTAAGCACAGACGGTAAACAATACGAGATACAGATAAATACGCAATAATTACTATTGTATTACTTCCGTCAAAACACTTTACAAATCATCGGATCCTTTTATAGGCATCCGGCAAGGTTACAATCGGTGCGCTTAGGCAACCGACATCCGAATCGGTCCGGATCCGGATCGGTACAACTGTACCGAATCCGTCCCTCCGAATAATAATTCTACTATTATTTACTTCCTATTATCTGATCCGATTCCGCCTTCCCACTTGTCCTTGCTCTTCTGACCGGCCAACAGTTTCGGATGACGAAGAAGTCGGCGAGGACTTCTTCGGGTCGGCTAACGTAACGGCGAGGAAAGGGAACACTCCGGCGCTTAACAAATTTGACGAAAGCAGGTACGATGGGGAGTGGCTCCAAATCGGGAGGTTCCTACGGACGATGACGCCAGACGCAGCATGGGCGAGAGAGGAGGCGAGCCGGGTACGGAAGAAGGCGTACCGATTCTTCCTACGTGACGGGTGCATATGGAGGCACCCAAAGAAGAGAAGCTGCATCCCATTCCGAGTGGTGGCAAAGAAAGAAGAGCAGGGGAAACTCCTGGCGGCATTTCACGAGAGCCCCTGGGCCGGGAACCGCGGAACATGGGCCACGTTCGAGAAGCTGAAGGAGAGGTACTGGTGGCCGGGGCTGTACCAGGACATGCATCGGTTCGTAACAACTTGCGAAAGCTGTCAGATGCACTCCGTAGTCTGACACAGGGACGAGCTACACCCGACCTACCCGCCTACAGTCCATTTCAAGTGGATGGTGGACTTGGTGACGATGCCGATGGGGGTAGGACAGATGCGATACCTGGTGCTTGCACGAGAAGACTTAACAAACCAGGTGGAAGGCCGTGCACTACAAAGCAAGACAACCACGACGGTATGCCGGTTTCTGATCGAAGAAGTAGTGTGTCGGTACAGGTGCGTCGGGAGGATCGTGGCGGACCGGGGAGAGCTGGATGTTCGACCGGCTAGGCATCAAACTCTCCCTCACTACGGCATACAATCCGGAGGCAAACGGAAAGGTGGAATGTGGGCACGGGCCGATCGTAAAGGCGTTGGTGCGTGCATGCGGAGGGCAGGTCGGGAATTGGCCGCGGCTCCTTCCTTACGCACTATGGGCAGACCGAACTACGCACAGTTCGGTGATAGGGTTTATGCCGGTAGAGCTGATGTATGGACAGAAGCTGATTATGCCGGTGGAACAGACGGTTTCTTCATGGGCGGCGGTAGATTGGAAGGACGAAATGAGCCGGGAGGAGTTGCTGGCGGCGCGGATTCGACAGCTCGAGTGGAGGCCGGAGGACGTGATACAGGCGAAGGAAAAGCTGCGAGTGGCAAGGGAGCGGAACAAGACCCGGTTCAACCAGACACACCGGTTGCGACCAAAGAAGATCGAGGAAGGCGACTAGGTCTTGGTATACGATGTCGTGCCTTTCGGCTCCGGATCGTTGCGTGAGTCGGGTGGGAACCGCCGAGGTTTTGGACTAGGAGGAAGGAAAATATGAGATGAGGCTAGTAATGAATAGATTATTAGAAAGAGAGATTGAAATTTCGTGAATCCCACGAGTGTATTGTATTCGATTAATCAAATATTTAGATAAGAATATGTATTTAGATTGAAAGAAAAATATAAGAAACTTGTGAATCCCACAAGTATAGATTATATTATTTTCGTGAATCCCACGATTATATTAATCGGTTGGTGTTTTCGGAAATATATCCAATTTCCAAATATTTCACACCCTATTACATTGTGCTCCCCATCCTTATGTAGTGATGGGAGAGACTAAGCATAGCTACATGCTTTTTTTCTAATATGTTCATGCACACTAAATATGCATGTGATGCTTTTCTAATCCTTGCTTTTATTTGCTAAATATAGTGCTCATGCACGCTAGATGTGCACGAGTCACTTTTTAGTTGCTTGCGTTTTTTCTATAAAATATTCACACACTCTAAAAATGCACGATTTACCTTTTAATAAAGGTAGGCGCAAATAAAGCACTTATAGTTATTAAATCTATTTATAGAACACTAAAGATAAGGTAGTATAATGGTAAAGTTGACGTTTGGCTACGTGGAGGTGCAGGGTTCGAATCCTACCCTATGCACGTGATAAATATCTTGATATATTATTTTATTTATTTATATGTAATTAAATCGGTTATATTATTTTTACTTTTTCACGTAGTGTACGAAATACACTACGACACCGACAACAACCTCGACAATCAGCACAAGGCGGTGCGAAAGTTCGCTAGGAGATGCTTCGGGCCCTACCCGGTGACGAGCGCGAACGACAACGGTACACGGTTAGCGGTGCCGGTGGCCGCTGAGATGGCTTTCGGTGCAGTTATCGGGAGTAGCGGACTAGTTAGAGAAAGAAGAAACGTGTAGGCAACAGCTGACGCATACAACAACTCAGGAGTTGGTCGCGCTCCGAACACAGATCGAGGAAATGCAAGGGGAGTTGTTGCAGGCAAGGGAAGGAATTCAACAAGCACAAGTTGTCACCGAGCCGGTCGGGACAACAAGGAAGCAACCAGAACCGGAACCGGAACCGATAGCCTTGCAAACCGGCCCTGAGACCGAAAAAATAATAGAAACCTTACGAGAGGAGTTAAAAGCTCAGGAGGCATTAAGGGAAAGAGAAAGGGAGCAGCGGAAAGCGGTGGAGGACGACAGACGAAAAATGGAAGAAGGCCTCCGGAAAGGTCGAGCCGCTAATGACCGACTGCAAGAAGAAAAAGAGAAGCTGCAAAAGGAGAAGGACCGACTACGACGACATGCCGAGCAAGAGATAGAACGACTGCAGGAAGAACTCCGACAACAGAAGGACCGGGACGATCGGTTAAGAGCTCAGGCAACCCGACGCCTAAAGCAGAAGACGGAGGACTTCGACCGTCTCTACCGAGATCACAAGCAGGCCGAGTCGGACAACAAAAAACGGGCAGCAGACTACGACCGGCAAATAGAGAAGCTGAAAGAGCAGCTCAAAGAGACCCGATTAGACCTGGCTAAGGCGATGGATGAGGTCAGTGCCAACAAGGAAGCATTGTCGGCGGAAATAGCCCAAGCAACGGAGAGAAGGAAGGAATTAGAGGCGCTAAGGCGGGAAAAGCTGGACCTGACCAAGATCAGGAATGAAGAAAAGGAAAAATCGACCTTCACGATAAGCAAACTGCAGAGTACCTATGAAAAGCAGAAAACAGATTACGAGGCCCAGGCTCAGATAATGTCCGACATTATAAAACGGGCAAGGAAGGAAAAGCAGGAAGCTTATGCGCATGCTAAGGCAGGGGTTGACCGGATCAAGCTCATCATGTCAAGATGGAGTACCCGAGCTCAGGCAAGCATCAACGAAAGTACGGAAAAGCTATGGAAGGAGTGGTCACAACAGGCAGCCGAGCTGCAGACACTCCGAGCGGATGCCGAGATTCGGAGGAAGACCGGTGACAGGTTCTACAAGATGGATGAAGAAAGTATCGTCGCTATTGGGGAAGAATTGTCGGAGGATTTCTACACTTTAGCAGAAGAACACCTCAAAGAAATCCGAGGGTTGGTAGAGAGGTTGGATGACGGGCAGCTTGCAACTCAGTTGGAGTTGGAGAGATACGAGCAGGACCGGGTAGGACAGGAAGCTAAGGGAAGAACGACGCCAATCACGATAAGTAAGGGAGAGCGACCAGCTGAAGATGAACCAACCGATACCGAACAACCCCGACGAGGAATACCCGAAGATGAACTTGAAGAAGAGCAGGAGCAGACCGATGCCGGAGAAGAAGAAGAGCTGAGACCGGAAGACACCAGAGCAGAGGAAGGAGGCATATCGAGTCGACCAGTCGAGACCGGAGAAAGCGACACCGGTAACAGAACAGAGCCAGGAATGGAGGGAGAACAGGAAGAACCCGGACGAAGCGGTGAGGAAGCACCGGCACCACAGAATCAAGCAGAGCCGGAGCAGCAAATTTTTACAGAACAGCCTACCCAACCGGAGGTCAGAGACCAGGCAGGCAAGGAACAGGAACAAGAGGAAGAAGCACCACTTGACACCATCGAGCACACTTTGCTCGATATTTTGGAGGAAGACTGAGGCCGGGAGTGGATTCGAAGTGCAAGGCACTTTCCCACGGGCGTGCCATGTGTTGGTCGGTCAGAAGAGCAAGGACAAGTGGGAAGGCGGAATCGGATCGGATAATAGGAAGTAAATAATAGTAGGATAACAGTTGTACCGATCCGGATCCGGACCGATTCGGATGTCGGTTTCCTAAGCGCACCGATTGTAACCTTGCCGGATGCCTATAAAAGGATCCGATGATTTGTAAAGTGTTTTGACGGAAGTAATACAATAGTAATTATTGCGTATTTATCTGTATCTCGTATTGTTTACCGTCTGTGCTTAATTGTAATCATCTTATGCGTGTAACCTACCATCCAATCCTTACCACCCCTTTGGAGAAGTGTCAGATAGACACCTGTGTTGAGGCTAGTCCGGCCAGACAGATAACAGAAACCATGTCGTCTTCGTCATTGAACCTTGCCCTCGATAGCATGTCGGCCATGACGTTGTCGTATCTCCGGGTTCAGGGACTTAATGTACGCTATCCACCGGAGCATTGCTAGGTCCGGCGTCGCGCATCCGGAAACCATGCCGAGTATCAGCAGGCAGTCCGTCTTGATGATCACCTCCGTTCCGATCAGATAATCCTTGTCGGCCTTGACTGCCGAAACGACACCCCAAAGTTCACGCTTAACTTGGGAGTATCCTCGCTGCCGCTCACTCAATACCTTCGCCCCGAAGATGGAGTACCCGAGCTCAGGCAAGCATCAACGAAAGTACGGAAAAGCTATGGAAGGAGTGGTCACAACAGGCAGCCGAGCTGCAGACACTCCGAGCGGATGCCGAGAATCGGAGGAAGACCGGTGACAGGTTCTACAAGATGGATGAAGAAAGTATCGTCGCTATTGGGGAAGAATTGTCGGAGGATTTCTACACTTTAGCAGAAGAACACCTCAAAGAAATCCGAGGGTTGGTAGAGAGGTTGGATGACGGGCAGCTTGCAACTCAGTTGGAGTTGGAGAGATACGAGCAGGACCGGGTAGGACAGGAAGCTAAGGGAAGAACGACGCCAATCACGATAAGTAAGGGAGAGCGACCAGCTGAAGATGAACCAACCGATACCGAACAACCCCGACGAGGAATACCCGAAGATGAACTTGAAGAAGAGCAGGAGCAGACCGATGCCGGAGAAGAAGAAGAGCTGAGACCGGAAGACACCAGAGCAGAGGAAGGAGGCATATCGAGTCGACCAGTCGAGACCAGAGAAAGCGACACCGGTAACAGAACAGAGCCAGGAACGGAGGGAGAACAGGAAGAACCCGGACGAAGCGGTGAGGAAGCACCGGCACCACAGAATCAAGCAGAGCCGGAGCAGCAAATTTTTACAGAACAGCCTACCCAACCGGAGGTCAGAGACCAGGCAGGCAAGGAACATGAACAAGAGGAAGAAGCACCACTTGACACCATCGAGCAAAGTGTGCTCGATATTTTGGAGGAAGACTGAGGCCGGGAGTGGATTCGAAGTGCAAGGCACTTTCCCACGGGCGTGCCATGTGTTGGCCGGTCAGAAGAGTAAGGACAAGTGGGAAGGCGGAATCGGATCGGATAATAGGAAGTAAATAATAGTAGGATAACAGTTGTACCGATCCGGATCCGGACCGATTCGGATGTCGGTTGCCTAAGCGCACCGATTGTAACCTTGCCGGATGCCTATAAAAGGATCCGATGATTTGTAAAGTGTTTTGACGGAAGTAATACAATAGTAATTATTGCGTATTTATCTGTATCTCGTATTGTTTACCGTCTGTGCTTAATTGTTATCATCTTATGCGTGTAACCTAGCATCCAATCCTTACCACCCCTTTGGAGAAGTGTCGTATAGACACCTGTATTGAGGCTAGTCCGGCCAGACAGACAACAGAAACCATGTCGTCTTCGTCGTTGAACCTTGCCCTCGACAGCATGTCGGCCATGGCGTTGTCGTATCTCCGGGTTCAGGGACTTAATGTACGCTATCCACCGGAGCATTGCTAGGTCCGGCGTCGCGCATCCGGAAACCATGCTGAGTATCAGCAGGCAGTCTGTCTCGATGATCACCTCCGTCCCGATCAGATAATCCTTGTCGGCCTTGACTGCCGAAACGACACCCCAAAGTTCACACTTAACTTGGGCGTATCCTCGCTGCCGCTCACTCAATACCTTCGCCCCGAAGATGGAGTACCCGAGCTCAGGCAAGCATCAACGAAAGTACAGAAAAGCTATGGAAGGAGTGGTCACAACAGGCAGCCGAGCTGCAGACACTCCGAGCGGATGCCGAGAATCGGAGGAAGACCGGTGACAGGTTCTACAAGATGGATGAAGAAAGTATCGTCGCTATTGGGGAAGAATTGTCGGAGGATTTCTACACTTTAGCAAAAGAACACCTCAAAGAAATCCGAGGGTTGGTAGAGAGGTTGGATGACGGGCAGCTCGCAAATCAGTTGGAGTTGGAGAGATACGAGCAGGACCGGGTACGACAGGAAGCTAAGGGAAGAACAACGCCAATCACGATAAGTAAGGGAGAGCGACCGGCTGAAGATGAACCAACCGACACCGAACAACCCCGACGAGGAATACCCGAAGATGAACTTGAAGAAGAGCAGGAGCAGACCGATGCCGGAGAAGAAGAAGAGCTGAGACCGGAAGACACCAGAGCAGAGGAAGGAGGCATATCGAGTCGACCAGTCGAGACCGGAGAAAGCGACACCGGTAACAGAACAGAGCCAGGAACGGAGGGAGAACAGGAAGAACCCGGACGAAGCGGTCAGGAAGCACCGGCACCACAGAATCAAGCAGAGCCGGAGCAGCAAATTGATACGGAACAGCCTACCCAACCGGAGGTCGAAGACCAGGCAGGCAAGGAACAGGAACAGGAGGAAGAAGCACCACTTGACACCATCGAGCAAAGTGTGCTCAATATTTTGGAGGAAGACTGAGGCCGGGAGTGGATTCGAAGTGCAAGGCACTTTCCCACGGGCGTGCCATGTGTTGGCCGGTCAGAAGAGCAAGGACAAGTGGGAAGGCGGAATCGGATTGGATAATAGGAAGTAAATAATAGTAGAATTATTATTCGAGGGACGGATTAAGTACAGTTGTACCGATCCGGATCCGGACCGATTCGGATGTCGGTTGCCAAAGCGCACCGATTGTAACCTTGCCGGATGCCTATAAAAGGATCCGATGATTTGTAAAGTGTTTTGACGGAAGTAATACAATAGCAATTATTGCGTATTTATCTGTATCTCGTATTGTTTACCGTCTGTACTTAATTGTAATCATCTTATGCGTGTAACCTAGCATCCAATCCTTACCACCCCTTTGGAGAAGTGTCGGATAGACACCTGTGTTCAGGCTAGTCCGGCCAGACAGACAACAGAAGCCATTTCGTCTTCGTCGTTGAACCTTGCCCTCGAAAGCATGTCGGCCATGGCGTTGTTGTATCTCCGGGTTCAGGGACTTAATGTACGCTATCCACCGGAGCATTGCTAGGTCCGGCGTCGCGCATCCGGAAACCATGCCGAGTATCAGCAGGCAGTCCGTCTCGATGATCACCTCCGTCCCGATCAGATAATCCTTGTCGGCCTTGACTGCCGAAACGACACCCCAAAGTTCACGCTTAACTTGGGCGTATCCTCGCTGCCGCTCACTCAATACCTTCGCCCCTAACCGGATCGGGAATCGTATGTCGTCCTTGTCCTCCTGACTGATTACCCACCCGATCCCGGTCGGGCTAGTGTCCACCGTCACGCAGATGGGAACATCCTTGTCGTAAACCGCTTTACGGAGAGCCGGCGCTACCGTAAGCGCCTCCTTTAGTCTCCGTACTGACTCTGTGTGCTCTGTCCTCCACTCAAAGCTACGCTCATTTTTCAATAGTCCGTAGAGGGGTTCAGCGACATGTGCGTAGTGCGGGATCCGGATGTGGTAGAACGCGCATGCTCCCAAGAATCGGCGGACCTCCGTGACCGAATTGCAGTCATTCTTCATCGCGGAGATGGCTTCTACCTTGGCCAGAGACAGTTTCCGACCGTATGGTCCGCATAGGTGCCCGACGACCATGATCTCTGATTGCCCGAAGGCCGACTTTTCCCCAGAGAAGGTGAGCCTCACGCCTTCTAGTCTCTGCAGCACCTTCTCGCAGTCATCGATGTGGGCCGCCACGAAATTCCGACATCCGTCCGGCCCGATTGCCTCGTCCTTTTTCTCCACCGGGCATCCCCTGATCGGGATGTCGTCTAAGAATGGCATGGTGATGTCCAAGATACAATCCCTGAGCACTTTGTTCATCGCGTTCACTATGTGAGCCACTGAGTTCGTCCCTCCTTGTGGCAGGGTACACATCCGCACGAGGCCGAGAGAAGTCTGCATCGTCGTAATGTCTCTGCTCTCCACAGCTAGTTGGAACTGATCGTACCTCGAGTACAAATCACCGACAGAATAGATCGACCTTCCAGCGAAGGCCTTCGCGAACTCGTCTATGGTCGGTCCGATCCCTGCATTACGGATGGTCACCTTGTTGACCGGTTGTAGGTCTTGAATGAAGCGCAGCGTGCCGTTCTTCTTCGGCACCGTAAACCACCGATTCAAATACGGGGAACTCGACGGTTCGGAATGTGAGCTCCATCAACTTCGGGATGTGAGCTCTCGGCACCGGAATCGGCTTGAGATTCCACGGTACATGCGGTACCGTGAAGATCACCATCAGTTCAACAACTGTCGGGTCTACGCACCCGATCTCCTCCGGTCACAATGCGAAAGCCTTCCCGTGCCTCCCGAGCATTCTCCGAAACCGGTCCTCCTCCACCGGTAGTAGAAAGCCGCCCCCACCGACCTTGAGCTTCCGTAGCGTTATGTCGGTGAACCGGTGCCCTATGCCAGCCGGATTCCGTAACGACGCAACCCCTTTTATCCGCTCCTCGCTACCCTCCGCTAAGGGTGCCGCGACTGGCCTCACCTTCCGGTCCACAGTCTTGTACTTTGTATCCACGCGGTGTCGTGAAGAAAACCGTCCCCAGGCGCAAACCATGTATAATGTGTGTGAACCGGCCCTTACACGTGGGCACGTCCCTTGTCATAAAGTAGATAGGTAGGCGCAAAGGTTAAATCCTAGGTAGCAATATTCTGTAAGGTAAATCGAGGAGTATCTCTGTCCGAAAGGACAGAGAATTAATGTGATGTAAACGGTGAAACGTTCTCCCTCCTTGAGCTATAAAGGAGAGGGAGACGAGGGGGAGAGGGGATCGTGCGCTAGAGGGAACGAAGTGCTGTCGGACTGGGACCGAGCTCTTCTTCTTTGTCGTCCTCCATAGCTCTCTTTTGCACAGGCTCTCAGGAGGCTGATTCTGCTCCGTGGAATGCCCGTGTGCTTCTAGGAGAATCTTCATCTTGCTCTCCTGTGTGCGTGGGTGATTAGGCGTCGGCATCCACCTCGCCGACCTGGTCGGCTGTAACCGTTTGATTCGTTTGCATACTTACAAATACATGCCTATATTTACATACATACTCTAGTGTTCTCAGCTCGTGTCTCCTGTGTTGTTGTGCCGCGTCCCCGTGCGCTTCTTTGTCTATACGTGAGTGAGCGTCTCTCTCTCTCTCTCTCTCTCTCTTTCCTCACCTATTCCTCGATCCAAGACCCCAGTGGTCCCGCCTTGTTCTCCACGCACGTGCGTAACAACGCGACATATTTGGTGAACCCGACGTGAACAGGCGGCAGAGGAGTAGAAGATGAGGGGGTCGGACCTTGCAGAAGCCATGGCTTCGGCTGTAGACCGTATAGTGAGTGCACGCGAAGGCACCGGCGCCCTTGATAGGGGCTATCGAGGTGGTTGTCGATACAATCGGCCGGTTTAGTGGAAAGGATGCCACGAGCTACTTGGCATCCTACCGGGCTGAGATGGTAATGAGGGACATCCCGGAAGAGAGGCTTCTAGCCGGATTCCCTCGAGTGGCGATGCCGGGTATCCATACGGAGGTGCTTGAGGTACGGGCCGAGAGCCGGACCTGGGAGGAGTTCGAAGGTCGGCTCCTCGAAAGTTACGGGCTGGAAGATACGCTTCGACTTTCGAAGCGGGACTTCATGGAGTGGGTGGAGACCCCCGACTCGGGAGTTTGAGGAACGCTTCGCGCGCCTCTCGGTGCTTGACCGGACCGTTCTGGACACAAGCCGTGTCCTATGTTTGTTAAGTCGGTTGACGAGCGGGATCGGGAGTAGGTAGGTGTTACCCCGTACGAGTTGTACGGAGAGTCAAGTGTGATGAGCGAGGGTCGAATATTATCATGATGATGTTGTATATGTGTAGGGAACATAAATGTAATTGTGAGTTGATATGTATGTGAACACATGCACACGTGTGTGCATGTGGAGGGATACGATGAGGTGTGAGTGAGTGTCCAGTATGAATGCTCTATGGGGCTTACACCCCTTTGTAACTACCCCCTCTTGTACTATTTAACCCCTTATGGGGAATGAATGAAGAATGAACCATTTTCTCTCCTAATCTCTT